>NC_041396.2:173299650-173499650 GCF_900747795.2 Erpetoichthys calabaricus | reverse complement strand
GCTAATTTGTAATGAAATGTACGTGAATTTTAAGGTTTGAGGGTTTTTCACTCTAAATGTCTACAACACACAACATATCCTGCTCCAAGAAAATGTGCTTACAATTAATGCCTTCAATATTGCATTCAAAAATCTGCCGTAATGGGCTTTGCATTTGTTGTGACGAGAGATTTTGCATATAAGTTGATAAATATTTTGTATGTCTTTGTTTGTAATTTAGGCAAAGCAATGTAATTTAGTGTTACGTTAGTGAGAAGCATTCATGTTTACCCCCCCCCTTTAGGACGACAGAGTTGGGGGACGTGCTTGAAATAAATGTTTCTCTGCTAGAGTCTCTCTCTCATCCCTCACACAAAGCCAGGTTGCCTAACTGCCAAGCTTTATCTCAACAAATGGTTTTGGGGGGATGGCAGGTGTTAAGATGTTCTAGTCATGTATCAAAAGCTTTTAAGTACCATGACATCCTATTGGCTCTAGGGGTTGGACAGAGAATCTGTAAATTTACTTACTTAATCTTACACTCTCTCTCTTACTAACATCTGATGAAGAAGCATCTCTTACCAAACTGATGAACTGAAAGGACAACACAATGGAGAGCATAGCTCGGCAGACATATTGAACAGACATGTGGCTGAAGCTGACCAAAAATTAATTAGATATATTTTTAAGTAACTAACAAGTCTGTGTGCTGCCTGAAACTACACATCAACATTTAATCAGGTTGTATGGTTGCCAATATTCAAATGTACTTTACATATTGTTATTATTTATGAATATTACCAATAATACATTGTTTAAATTGTAATTTAACTTCTGCTTGTATTTTACTATACCTAATTGCCTGAGGTTATAGATATAGAAGGGAAGGTGGGGGAGTTATATGGTACAATACCTTATAAACAGTGGTAAGTCTTTGACATTAGAGGCATTCTGACAAAGGTTACATATTAATAATACAATAGGGGAAAGTAGAGTAATACATTTCTCTACCAAGACAAAACAGCTATTTTCTACCAGCCATATTGATTTCTAATTCCATCTCAGGCACATACAATTTATAGACAGAATTTTGCCACCTGCAGGCCTGAAAAGATATCAAAATCATAAAATATATTGTACTGTGTTCTGATATGTGTGATCATGAAAATCATGGGGGCTTAGGAGAACAGGGCTCTTAGGCTTGAATGAGTGTGCAGACCCCACCTAGCTGTATTGAGGGAAACAACGAAAACAAGCATGTAGTGTGAAGGTTAGAGGCAGTGAGACTTGAATAGCCCATACATAATAACAGTAAACCCATAATGAGCAGAGTAAGAGCAGATAATAGGAGTGCGGACAGCCACAAAACAACAGAGACAGCATCTGAGATTAGGAACAAAATATACATTATCTAAACCTGTTTATCCAGAGCGGGATCGTTTGAAGCCTGGAGCCTACCCCAGCAGGTCTGGATACAAGGCAGGAAATATCTCTGGTATGCAATATGTATGACATGGCTGATGTTAACAACAAAAAGAATATGCTATTTCAACTATCTATTTTAAGAGAGAAAGAAAAATTGAAAAAAGGGGGACAAATATTTTAAAACATAATTCTGCTTCTGGATTATTTTCACAATACAGTACGCCCTGGAATTTGCGGGGTTACGTTCCTAGAGCACCGGGAATTATGGATGTGGTAAAAAAAATGCCTATTTTTTTAGTTTAAACCCTAAATATGCCCCCAAAACACTTTAATTTCATTTCAAACTCAGCTTAATACATTACCTAAAAAAAGAATGTAAAGGTAAACCCGTATACTGTACAGTACTGTACTGCTATGTCTCCTGCAGTGCTAGAATGTAAAATACTGATGTTACATCTATATGTACTGTAATTCATGCAAGCACATTTTCTTTGCCAGAAGCCTTGGAAGGTGCAAGGTGTTTCGGCGGCATCTTGGGGCTTTAACCTTTAAACTGCCACATACTTAGGGGTTAATGCATCCCCGGACACCAAATACTTTTTTGCTTCCCTTTTTAAGTAAATTGAAAAGTAAAGCCATTGATGAAATTCAGTAAATCACAGAGCCAACTGTGCTTGAACTGTCTATACACAAGCACACAGAGGTAAACGCTGATCCTTGCAGGCTAGTCTAGTGCAGCAGCTGAATCCCAGAGACAGTGAAGCTGCAGGGGCTGGCAGTGGTCATGAGCTGGCTGCTCAATGAATGTACGCCACTGACTGATCAGCTCCAGCGTGCTGGTAAACTGTACTGTGAACCGACTATAGCCGGTTGCGGCATTCAGTGTATGTCGCTGAATATACTTGGCTCCTGCATGCTGGCAAATGGCACTGGGAAATGACTATAGGCAGTTTAAGGGTTAAGAAGAACAAAACAGAAAACACAAGAATACTCAGCTGGAGATGCGTCACAAGGCAGTAGTCAAGTAGTGGTCCGGTGCCGCTAAGATTCACACCATTGAGAAGACGGTGATTTATTTATTTTTATGGTGGAGACAAAAACAAAGCAAACTGGTAATCAAACAGCAAATAAAGAATGTAATGAAAACAAATGAAAACAATGATACCACCCCTGTTCCCCTTACGGCGATTATACTTTAAATACAACAAAGCACAAACAAAACACACACAGTAAAAGTCCATAAAAAACGGCAATAGATGAAATGTAATGATGAGAATAGATAGTCCAGAGATCTGCACGTTGAATGGGAATGTAAAGATAGTCCTACCGGTAGTTCCTGAAATGGTGAAGATGGGTTCAGGAGCGTTCCTTTCTTCACAGGATGGCAATGAATCATCATGTACACAGGCAGATGGCAGACAATCCAGACCCCAACCACAAAACGATCCAGGACAAAACAAATAAGAACAGGTAACCCAACAGAAGGCAGACAGACAGACAGGAACTTGAAACACAAATTACAAAACTTTTTTCTTTTGGTCACCAGCCCCCTTTTTAAAATCCATACTGACATCCTTTGACCCCAACAGCCCCTGCACCCTCAGCAGAAGACCTATCAGAGCCACTGCAGGGACTGCTGGGAGTTGCAGTTTCAAATTCTAGTAGAGTACATTGCCTTTGAATTGGCTACTTTCACCATCCCAAGCCGCATATTCCTCTACGGTTGCTTCCTGTTCTCTCTACAGTGCAGTATTGCCAAGAAAAAAGCCATAAAAAATTTGCAGAGGATATTTGTGGTTTCCACTAACAATTATTAGTTATGTTCTTAGGAAAAATCTGCAAACAACTGAGGCTGTGAACTCTGAACCGCGACATTGCGGAGGTCTACTGTATCAGGTATTTTGAGCTGTGAATGTAAGCAAAAAAAAGATATATTAATAAATATAGAATAAATATAAAAACACATTCGTATGTTTAGTTTTTCACCAGTTGGAAGACTGTGTTCGCCTGTCTGCTTGTAGTTAAGTAGAGACATTGCCAGCTCTGGAATTTTACAAGGTTTATATCGCTTCATTGTTAAACAACTTTTTTAAAGCAAAAGTGATTGGTCAGCAACAATATGCTGATCTTACATATTGACCGTCAGTCTCTCGATCAGTGCCGTTTTATTTTCAAAAAGCATTTCTACTGTGCGAAGTGGCAGGTGAATTATTGTCAACATAATGCAGGCACCTGAGAATTAAACTGAAATGTTACTCACTCACGATTTTTCTGTCTATATGGTAAAGGTTTTGCTGACCAGCACATTCTGATTTCAGCTGTTTGAATTACATCTTGATATACAAGAAGTACAAAGAAAGGCGGCACAGTAAACCGATTTCTATTTCACACACTTTATGCGTCCATAGTCAGCTTACCGCGATGCTGTGTGAACACCCGCTGTCCCTCATCAGCTGCCGTTCAGTGGAAGAATATATGCGGGCGGCTCATGGTGGAGTACTTTCTGTTTTAGAGTTAAAAGTTACAAGGGTTAAAGACTAACGGCAAGAACATTCATTCAGAAACAAAAATTTAAAATATTTTTAGTAACTTATTATTTAATTTCAGTTAGTCTTTCCAGCTACTTTAATAGTTTCGTTTAGTTTTAGTTTTTCATTACGGTTTTGTTGATTATTTTATTTTAGCTTGCGAAAATGTTTTTTTAATAATAGTTTCAGTTTTGATTTTAGTTTTCGTTAACTATAATAACTGTGGTGGTAGGTGCAACTTTTACTCACTCTTAAACATTTTGATAAATAGGAATTGCAGTTTTTTTAAACTAATTACATTATCCAGTAACCCTGCCTTACCAATAAATTCTTTTTTTATTTCTTTCTTTATAGCTTTCACTATATCATAGTTTTATGTATACACATTTGAGCTTTTTGTTTTCCTCTTGTGTTTTTGACGTCCTGGTGATGACCGTTTTTCTACAATCAGTTGCATAGCATAACCTTTGATATTCTTACGGGTGTCATTCTTGTTCATAGCAACATGTTCCTGTTTGTTAACCCTCTAAAAGAGCATTTATCTATAGTGTTGTTTTGTTTTCACTCCGCTTTTGGATCCTCCATCTTGTAGTGCAGAAATCTCTAGTCATACTTGTAAACATTATCGACTTGTTGTCTTGTCTTGTTTTGGCTGTATCCACCACTGCAGTTTTTTTTTTAGTTAAAAGTGTGTCAAAAGAAGTTTTTAAAATGACTTTTATCTAATTGTAACACCCATAAAAGCAGAGAGGTCAAGCTGTGAAAAATAAAGCCGTTCAGATCTAGAATTTGGCTTGGGAGATCGATAGATAGAGGTCCTCTGCTGTTATTTGAGATACAGTGTATAATGTAGCTGATCTAAATTTAGGCACTGATTTGTAAAGTGTAAATGGGCGTCTCTCATTCTTCCCGTACTTTAATCATTAAAAATGTGCTCAATTGTATTATGGCCCTATATTTCAAAAGAATCCATGCCTAAACCTCAACCTTGTCAACTTAAAAGATAGATTATTTAACACTGAAAATGCACATCCAGGCTGATTTTTAATTCATGAGTCACACAACATTTAAATTATATTTTAATTGGTACTGTACAAGTTGCACTGTGAAACTGTTTTCATTCAGAAGAATACAGACATTTTGTTACAGAATTGCAAATGAAAATTCAGTTTCCCATAACATGATAAATTGCACTTAAGGTCACCATTTTGCAGAATAGTGTTGTTTGGAATTGCTTTACAATTTTAATCACATTTCTCACTGTAGGTTCTCACTATGAACCTATTAACTGCAGCCACAACCTTAAATGTTATTACCAACACACTTAACACATTAAAAAATAATAATGTATTCATTCACTTTTCAAGTACTAGGAATTTTTGCTTACCCCTTTAACAAAGCAATCCCATACTAATGAATGGTATTCACAGGAAAACCTTTATAAAATACTAAATGCCTGCATGCTTCAGCATTTTCTTCTCAACTGTGTGCATTTCCTCTTTCAGTAGTTATTTTACTTTTGGAATGTGACCTCTTACCTGCTTCCTATTCATAGGGTATCATTTCCTTGTAATGAGGCACTGATTTTAAAGATTTCAAAGGTCATTTCTTAAAGTATTATTGTAACCAAATAATGTTCCATCCTAGTAGCATCTTGGATCTTTGCACAGTGTAACATCAATTACTCTAAAAAAAAAAAAAACTAAGGTCCTCTGAGTTGCAGTTTTTTTATGTTTGTCTTCCCACATAACTTCACTTTCAAGGATGATTCTGGGAGTTCAGCTTCTCACTTGACGTTTGGCTTTTTATAATGTTATGGCAAAGGAAGTCCTCTTCCTCTCTGAGCTATGGTCACTCCCCCTTGTGGTGCAACACCTATCTATGTCTCTCTCACACATGCATACACTCAGAGCATACAGATATAGGCTACAACAGTTAAAACGTTTGCATTTTATTAAATATACCGAGAGAAGGGTCTCACTAGAGCAGAACATTCACATTATTTCTTATGAAGAATTTCATATGAATAATCAAGTTAAACATTCAATAAATAAAAAGTGTACATTTAATTGTAGTTATCTTTAAAGTCTTAATAAATCCTTCAAAAATGTCCAATATAAGAAAAGGTTAATACAGTCCTTATACTAATTATTGTCTATAGATAAACTTCCCGTGCATTAAAGAAAGTAAACAGATTTCAGGAATGTTTCTAGTGCTGCTGTGTGGTACTTCAGTGATATAATTTGCTTGTTTGACCAATTCAGAAACCTGCGTGCAACTGACATCCGCATATCGCTGCCAGCAGAGCTCTCAGACCTGCTGAGGATATAATTAATCTTCAAAGGTTTCCATAGGCAATTCAGGCATGTGTGAAAGAAGCTGGAAACTTTGATTTAAGAATTTCATCTTATTTTCCAGCTGTTGGACAGATTGAAAAAAAGGATGGGCAGAATGGCAGGCCACTTGGTTAAGGAGTTGTAGTGTAAGTGAAAAAAGGTTATTGGTTCAGTCCCCAGCAGATTTGATGTATGACTCTGGGATGTCATTTAAGAAGCCTGTGCATTAATTGTGCAAAAGAAAAAAAAACTTGTAAAAAAATTGTAAAGTCACTGTGGTGTTTACTATAGAATGTTTCCATTATAGAGAGTTTAGTATGGGTGAGTTGGTATTAGGTTTGTTATATGGGCTGAGTTTTTTTGTGAGCAGTCACTTGAGCCCACATGCTTACATTGTACACTTCAGTAAGTGTCAAAGGTTTGTCCCATTCTTCAAAATGCATTCCCTCCTGATAATTCTTCTTGTTTTAACTTTTCTGAAAATAATTATTTGGTGATTCTGAAATTTCTTGGGCAGTTTTAGAGGGCATTCTTTTATATACTAGTGAAGGATAAAACCATAAATCATACTACCTTTATTTCATTTTATTTATTCATTTAATTTTAAATGGATAAATTTGAGATTTTAGCCCATTAGTCTATACTCCATAACCCATAAAGAAAAAGTAAAAACATGTTTTCAGATAGGACTGGGTTACACAACAAAGGTCATTTTGATTACAAAAGCACAGCAGCAGTTATACTTTCTGAGCAAACTAAGGAACTCCAGTATGTCTCCAGAAATTCTCAGTAACTTACACAAGTGCATCTATGGGAGTATCCTTACCAGCTGTATCATGTTCTGGCATGATAATTTCTTTGCCCAGGACTGCTGTTTACTTCAGTGAGTGTTGAAGGCAAATTATTACGCCACAGAGGTAGCCTTAACACAGCTCTGGATATTTACCAACTAAAGGTTTATATGAGGTTATGAGGCCCTGCACACCCTAGTTGAATCTTTTTTTCACACCAGCCATCAGGCAAATAGTAACAACAGAATGGCTCAAATACAATAAAAGTTTAATGTGATATAATTACCTAGTCAAAGCCCTGATCTGACTGAGAATCTGTGACACTCTTTGAAATTTACAATGCACAAGTGTCATCCAATTAACCTGAACAACCTGAACAAAATCTACCTGAAGGAATCCACCAGAATCGCACTGGAATAGTATGCAAAACTGGAACTGTGAAACATGGCTCAACATAATGTAATCAAGTGTGGGGATGGAGTACTTTTGCACTTCCCTTTTCTTCCTTAATATATTTTCTAATATAAAACATGTGCAAGGTTAAAAATAAAATTGTAATTTACACTGTGAATCTTGGGATTTCACCATTTAAAAATCCTTGACCAGAAGCTTTTTGGAAGAGTTCCATGAAAGAGTCTTTCCTTAGACCAAGACACAAAGCCCAGTTTCTGAACTTTGCCAAGCAACATTAGAGTTACAACTGGAATCGTGTTGTTGTTAGATGAGACAAAAATTTGGCATTTTTGCCCTGCACACCATCATCATGTTTTCGAAAAAGCAGACTGCTTACAAAGAATAGAACCTCATACCCATGGTAAAATATGGCTGTGGCTGTTTGATGCTCTGAGGCTTTTTTGCTGCCTGTGGTCCTGCTGCTCTTGTTAATGGTTAGTGGCATAATTCCAGTCAAGACCAGAACATTTCAGCTGAAAATCTGGTTGCCTCTGCCAGAAGGCTTAAACCCGGCCATGGTTGGGTCTCTCAGCAAGAAAATGGCCCAAAGCACACATCCAAATCGACAAAGAAATGGTTGCAGCATCACAAAATCAAGATCTTGCAGTGGCATTCTCTGTCTCCAGACTTGTCCCAAGCATCTCAATGAGTTTGAAATATGCATGGAAGAGTGGTCCAAGCTTCTTCCACAAGTGCTCTCTAGCCTTGTTAAACACTACAGAAAGAGGGTGAGTGCAATTATTCTTGCCAATGGAGGCTCCACCAAATATTGAAATTTGGGGTGCCAATATTTTTGGAATCTGCATTTTTATGAAGATTTGTGTTACTTAATTTTGTTCCAAAAATCTGTTTTAAAGTAAATGCATGAGGCTTACTGATTTGTTTAAGCCCAAAATATCACTCATTGCTTTTGTGGTTCTTTTTATACAGTATATTAATTTTGGCATATTTTAATGAAAGGTGGCAATAATTCTGGTGTTGACTATGTGCACACATATAAACATGAGAGAGGACCCAAAAATTCCTGGGTGTAGTTATTGAGGATGCTGCTAGGTATCGCATGGCAACAGTCTTGTTAATCAGTCAACAAACTAGCATTGAGCTAGGGTGACCAGATTTTTAAATCAGGACAAAACTCAACATTTTGTTCAATGCTTGGGCACATTGTATAAAATCAGCATGTCTGATCTGCCTACCCGGGACACTTAGCCTGAAATCATGACGTCTAGTCACCCTGCATTGTGCGGAGTTTATCAAGATGCATATTTCTGATATTTATTCTACAATCACGCAGGCAACATTGTCATTACAAACTGGAAAAAACATGTCAGGTTGTATCGACAGGCCTGCTAAATTGTGCCATTTTTCAAATCGTTGTGCAGGGAAAATTTGATTTGGTGGTGTAAAATATTTCCAGGACCTTGCAACCCTGCATATTGAACTTCAAGACAATGATAATCACATTTTTCGAAACTTACCGACTTATTAATGAAGAGTTTCCCCATGAACAAACAATTAATCACCATATTACACTGAAATTCTGAATCTCCTCATATACCTACTACCTACCTACAGACATATACAGTAAGTCCCCTACATATGAACAAGTTCTGTTCAGAGAGCACGTTTGCAAGTCCAGCAAAGTTAGTCGAGGTACACAACAAACACAATGCAGCCAGCAACCTTCAACTCCTGCAGAAAACATGTATGGCTATTTGTACATAAGAAAGTGCTTTTAAAAGTTTGTATTTGTATTTTTGTTATATAGTTCTAGAGCTTTATAACAACAAATAACTGATAGTTATTTTTTAATTCCCATTGTTTTCTATCAGCGGATCTTGGTACAGTAGACTCAATTGGTGATTGTGAACAAGCCTACATATGCAGACCTAGCATAGCTCTCTCTCTCCTTAACTCTTATTGAAAGCATGTTATTTGTTCTGTACATACAGTACATATAGCTTTTAAAAAAAAGGTAATATTTTTACTGTGAAATTTTTTGAGACCTCGACAACCCTTCCAACTGTGATGTGCGCTGATGCTCTGTTAACACTGGCAAGGATTGCTTATCCACAGCTGGTGCAACTGCAAGTTCAGAGGCTCGCCATGTAATACGTCAATTGTCCGCTGGTTAATGTGGGGAACATTTCAAACTGGACACTGATTTGGGCATGTGTTTGCTTGCTGTTTTCTCACTTGTACATGAAGTTTGTCTACTTTTTTACTCTGAGAAGGGAGCGACTGCAAGATGATGATAGCATCACTGTGTGCGTCCTTGTGTTTCTGACAGTGATGAAGAGATGGCTTCCATTTGGATAACATTGAGATGATGATAAAACTGATCTTTTTTAGAAATCTGGACTTGCCTTCTTTTCTTTTGTGCAAGTATGTGACCCACATATTATTTACGCACAGTATTTTTGTACTGAATTTGACTGCATTTTAACAACAAACAAGCAACTTATTTTTTCAGGTTTTCAGTCAACTGATCTCAAAAGACTCGCTTGCTAGAGAGCTGGCATACGTAGCAAAATGTTCTATGATCTTGTCCTTATTCTTTATAGTCGTGCAGATGGTTGAACGGTTCATTTTATACGAACGAGCGACGTCGACCATCTTTTCGACTCTCTCAATTACTTTCACCTTTGTTTCCATCGTTATTGCCTGGTGCTTCTTAGCTGTACATCAGTGCTGCTTTTATGCTTAATTCCGGACATCTTGGGCTTTAATAAAGTGTGTTAACTCAACGTAAATAGAGATACAGCCAAAAGTAAAACCACTTGTAGAGGATGCACACACATGACTAAGAATGTAAGCAATAATAGTGTGGGTTTTACGTTCTGCATAGTGGCAGACACACAAACTAACTTCTGTGCTGCCTCAGAATTTGACGTTACAGTACAATTTAGATTTTTTCAATTATTTAAATCATTTTTAATTTATTGAACATGCACGCTCGCATCTTTAAATGTTTGTAACTTGAAGGTCCGTATGTAGCGGACTTACTGTATTGATATAAATACACCATTCTTAAACTGGGTTAAGGGAGGCTATTATCTATTCCTAGATATATAAATAAAACATTTAGTTGTTAGGTTTAAAAACTTCAAAAACATATTTGTACAGTACATACATTATTAACATTAATGTAAGCATTTATTAATACCAATTGTATTAAGACAGAAAATGTTTTTTTTTTTTTGTTTAATGTTATTTTAGCCATGGCATATTCAATAGTATATAGTGGTCTTTTAAACTGTAGTTTATTGAGTAAGCTACAAAAATATTTTTTAGTATTTGAAGTATTCCAATTTGTTTAGGTAAATTTTTCTCTAAAATTTCTTTGGAAGATAAAAGTGAAGTATGCAAGATATGAAAGCAACATTTATCATTATGAATGCTAGCACAGTGATGCTCATAAGGTGAAATGAACAATAAATTTGGCTTTTAATAGTTTTATTTACTATTCTGGGTTATTTAGTGCATAAAACATTAAGAAAATATCTAAATTTACTTGCATTAATCATACACTGTACATAGTAATGTTTTGTTTTTGTTAGTGTAGGATTCTAATATACACATTTCCTTGCGACTTGCCTAATGCAATTTAGCGTCAGAAGGAGCAGTGACTAATCTAGCAGCACTGGATCCAAGGCTGAAAAAAGGCTTCTACTGTGTTCCAGTTCATCATAGGGCCCACTCAATCTTTTTTACACACTTTTTCTGCTTCTCTGCTTTTTCTTGACACCTCTTTGGTCTGGAGTAGCATATCTCAGTTATTTGTTACTCAATCAGTGGTAGGTGCTTAACCCACCCACCATACACTTGGAAGTCAAGGAGGTACAAGAACTCAAATCATTTTTCTTTGCAATGATATGGATCTGTACTTTTCAGGCATTCTATCATTGTGAGTGTTAAACCACCTCTTCGTGAGCCATTGTCGAATAGAAATAACCAGTATTACATTAGGATACAGTATACTCAAAAGGGTGGGAGCGGTTATCGTTTTACACGTTTCACCCAGAAGAGGGAAAGACTGAAATTCATGCCCCCCCTGTTCATTTTTGTTTCATTCTACTGTTGCTTAACTGTACACTCAGATTTAGAATCCTTTAGTTTTACTTTTATCTAGGTTAGAGTTAGTGCTGGGCGGTATACCGGTTCATACCGAAAAGCGTTTTTTTTTTTTTTTATGATATGGATTTTTCTTATACCGCAACACCGGTTTAAATTGCCTAAACGACGTTCGGAACATGGCGCAGCAGGAAACTGTTCAAGTGGGGACCTTTTTCACTGCTACACCGCTAAACACAGATTTGTTGCACTAGGGCTCTTTTTCACTGCTACACCACCAAATAGTGGGCGGTAGCATAGGTATGCCGCGCGGTGAAAATGGACAGAGAGCCAATAAAAAGCAGTCACGTCTGTCGCCTGGAGATGCTTTAGTTTTAAAAGGTCAGATGTGTAAATACTGTTTCTATACTACTGGATAATACTGCAAGCCAAGTTGTACTTGTTTTATTTGTTTTCAATACAGTGTAATGTACCTGGGTACTGTGTAATAGTGTGACGACATTTTGACTTTATTCTCGACATTTCCACTTTAATCTTGACGCTTATGACGAGAATATATTCTTTTGACTTTATTCTCGTAATTTGTCATTAAAGTAGAACATCGTAAACTAAACTTCATCATAAAATGAATATTTCATTTACTACATTTTCTCAAACCCCGTCATAAGTTATATAGCACATTAAATGCTTTGTGTTAAGTGATTCGTTCAGAGATGGGCGCAACTCTGAATGGATGGCATAATTAAACATGTATGACGAAGATATTTTTAAAGTTCTGAACACTCCGTGGGCTAAGTTTATAACTAGTTTTAATTTCACAAAGACGTTTATCGTTTGGTGATTGGTTATGTGGTTATATGGTGAAAGAAAAAGGAAGGATAGGAACTGGGGTTTTGGTAGCCTACGTCAGATAGAGACAGCATGCATGCAATAAAGATAGCCCGCTCAGAAGAACATGCATTGAATTCTGTGTTCGTGTCTCAGACCAGCAGATCACAAACCCAACATTTACACAATATTTAAGTTAAACCTGTGCGATAGCTATTCATACATCCAGTTTTTTGGAGCCTCGTCACACCTGCCATAAAGTTCTCTACACTGAACATACACCTGGGGACCCCTTACTGCGAGGGAGCAGCACTACCGCCTCACTACCGTGCATGTGTAATACCTGCTTTAATGCATTTCATCATGAAAATAATATCAAGTATTTATCTTAGCATTCTAAATTTTCAGAAAGCAGGAATATTATGAAGTGAGTGGATTCTGTATGGTGATCGCTGTCTTCTCATAGTGCGGAGGAAGTCAGTTTAAGAAGCGTAGTGATTAACCACTGGGTCAGGGAACGTAACACAAAGCATTTAATGTGCTGCATTAATTTATGACGGGGTAAATTAAGTAATTGATTAAACATTGATTTTAGGAAGAAGTTTAGTTTACGAATAAAGTGGAAATGTCGACTTTAATCTCAACATAAACAGCAAGAATAAAGTGGAAATGTTGACTTTGTTCTCGACATATAGTTTGTTTTTTTCTTCCCAGTATAGCTTAGCTTGAAGCAAGGTCCATATTAATGCAGTTTGCCTAAATGATGGTTCAGCTGGTAAAGATGTCATCACCAAGTTGCACTTGTTGTATTTTATTTTAATTTGGTGAATACTGTGTAATGCACCTGGGCTTGAAGTCTTGAAGTAATAGTGCAACTATCAGTAATAATACTATTATTTATTTTATTATTATTATTTATTAGTTTAAATATTATGCAGTTTAATGATGATAGTTGTTTAAAAAGTCACTTTAACGTGTCAGTGGACAAAGATTGTTAACATTAACAGAAAGTGTAGTTGGTTTACAAAAAATATTTACTATTTATTCCTTTTCTAAGACATATTCGGTGCAATACAATTTTTGACAAGCACTTCTGGATATTTTACTAAGTCTAAATGCCTCTTTGTATGGTTGAAAATATGTTGTCAAAATTATAGTTCGTTTTTGCAAAATTTGTTCAATAAAAAGGTTCTATATTTTGACTGCATCTGTCATGCAATGTGATACCTTCTTGAAAACTATCACTTTATGGGGCAATGCAAAACTGTATTAATACTTGTGTGCACATTAAAATGTTTTTTTTGTACAATGTACAATACTCTTGACAGTGGAATAGGTTATTCTTAGCCAGTAATTGCAGTGGAAAATGTTGTTAACATCCATTCATGCATTGGGAAAAAAATACTGTCGAATACTGTGAAACCGGGATAATTTAGAAAAATACCGTGATATAGAATTTTGGTCATACCGCCCACCCCTAGTTAGAGTAATGTCATTCACCTTTTTTAAAATTATTTGTGCCTTTCAAAGGGGGAAAAACAGAGTGCTAGTGTACCACCAATAATAAGTGCTACTACAGTGCTCACTAGAGAGCTCTGCACAAGCCAGAGGTGCTGCTAACAGCTTTTGGAAGTGTTTGTGTGTTTTTAAGGTGTTACACTACAGAGTTGAAACAGACTAAATTTAATTACAGCGGAACTGAAATCTGAGGATTAAAGAAGAAGTGTGTATAATTAGGAAGGTTAAACATTTTCTAGGTGATAAGAATTTTAATGCTGAGATATCACCAACAATAAAATATTTTCATTGTACTATTCTTTTTTACAGTATGTCTTATTTATGATGCTTACATGTATGTAGCTTCTGATGTACTTCTTAAAATGCTGAAACAAAATCTACACTGTTGCTGCTTCCACTGTTCAAAAATAGAGAGCACCACAGTTGGTGACGCTTAAATAAGTCTGTTCAAGATGAACTAGGAGGAGGAGGAGGAGGTTAGGAGCACACACTGATAAAGTGCATTGCCGTACCCACCACATGACAAACCAACTCAGGATCCCAGATTAGGACCTGAGTGCAGCCATGCAATGGGTGACACCTCAGCACTATACTAGTTCAGATGAACTAGGTTAATGAAATAAGATTTCTAATAGAAGCTGTTGGATGACTTGAGTAGGGGAGGTTTGCAGCCTCCCAGTGTTCATATTATGCATGTTGTTTCAGTCCAGAAACATGTATGATGTCATTAATAAGATATGACTAACCACTAACATGGCAAGTATTAGTGTTATTTACTAACATTATTCCTATTTTGAGTAGTAGTAATAATAACATATTGTCTATGAGTAGAGTATTGCAGTCAAAAATAAAAGCATGATTAATGAGGTCATTTGTAACATTAGTATTTAGGTTTTTTTAATGATAGGAATCAGAACAACCTATAAAACATATTTAAGTGACCGTTTTATTTATGTATGTATGTATGTATGTATGTATGTATGTATGTATGTATGTATGTATGTATGTATGTATGTATGTATTTATTTATAGTTTCTTTTGGTTTAAGTTTCTTTAATTTGTTATTATTATTCAGGTGTAATGTACATCCATCCATCCATTTTCATGAACAATGGAAGTTCCCATTTAAGAATAATAAAGTACTGTAAATCTTGACCTTTCTGTGGCCAAGTCTAATAAAATGGTGTGAATGTGCAAACAAGCACATCCTGATTTTTTTTAATGTAATTTGTGGATGTAGGTTGTATGGTTTGTCATACATTTCTGCATAATGCATTATTAATTTGTTTACTTTGAAGATATAACTTTCAAAAATTTGTTAAGGAGGTAGTTTGGTCCATGAGTAACTGTTGTGGTAGTAAGTGTCATCTTTTAAATTGACAACACAAAGTAGTTTATATTGTGGCTATATTTACAGAAAAAAGGAAAGAAACACCATAAAATGTAATAAAATTAGTGTTTCTTAGGTATTGCTGCTGTGCAACTCCTCTTCTTCTTCTTTCGGCTGCTCCCATTAGGGGTTGCCACAGCGAATCATCTTCTTCTATATCTTTCTGTCCTCTGCATCTTGCTCTGTTACATCCATCACCTGCATGTCCACTCTCACCACATCCATAAACCTTTGCTTAGGCCTTCCTCTTTTCCTCTTCCCTGGCAGCTCCTTAGCATCCTTCTCCCAATATACCAAGCATCTCTCCTCTGCACATGTCCAAACCAGCGCAATCTCGCCTCTCTGACTTTGTCTCCCAACCGTCCAACTTGAGCTGACCGTCTGATGTACTCATTTCTAAACCTATCCATCCTCATCACGCCCAGTGCAAATCTTAACATCTTTAACTCTGCTACCTCCAGCTCTGTCTCCTGCTTTCTGGTCAGTGCCACCGTCTCCAACCCATATAACATAGCTGGTCTCACTACCGTCCTGTAGACCTTCCCTTTCACTCTTCCTGATACCCGTCTGTCACTCCTGAAACTCTTCTCCACCCATTCCACCCTGCCTGCACTCTCTTTTTCACCTCTCTTCCACAATCCCCATTACTCTGTACTGTTGATCCCAAGTATTTAAACTCATCCACCTTCGCCAACTCTACTCCCTGCGTCCTTACCATTCCACTGACCTCCCTTTCATTTACACACATGTATTCTGTCTTGTTCCAACTGACCTTCATTCCTGTCCTCTCTACAGCATATCTCCACCTCTCCAGGGTCTCCTCAACCTGCTCCCTACTATCGTTGCAGATCACAATGTCATCAGCAAACATCATAGTCCACGGGGACTCCTGTCTAATCTCGTCTGTCAAACTGTCCATCACCATTGCAAATAAGAAAGGGCTGATCCCTGATGTAATCCCACCTCCAACTTGAATGCATCCGTCACTCCTACTGCAGACCTCACCACTGTCACACTTCCCTCGTACATATCCTGTACAACTCTTATGTACGTCTCTGCCACTCCCGACTTCCTCATACAATACTGCAGCTCCTCTTGAGGCACCCTGTCATATGCTTTCTCCATGTCCATAAAGACACAATGCAACTCCTTCTTGCCTTCTCTAAAATAAATCAATATCCTCAGAGCAAACATTGCATCTGTGGTGCTCTTTCTTGGCATGAAACCATACTGCTGCTCACTAATCATCTCCTCACTTCTTAACCTAGCTTTCACTACTCTTTCCCATAACTTCATGCTGTGGCTCATCAATTTTATTCCCCTGTAGTTACTGCAGACCTGCACATCCCCCTTATTCTTAAATATCGGCACCAGTACACTTCTCCACTCTTCAGGCATCCTCTCACTTTCCAAGATTCCATTAAACAATCTGGTTAAAAACTCCACTGCCATCTCTCCTAAACACGTCCATGCTTCCATAGGTATGTCATCTGGACCAACTGCCTTTCCATTTTTAATCCTCTTCATTACTGTCCTTACTTCTTCCTTGCTAATCCGTTGCACTTCCTGATTCACTATCTCCACATCATCCAACCTCTTCTCTCTCTTGTTCTCTTCATTCATCAGCTTCTCAAAGTACTCTTTCCATCTGCTCAACACACTCTCCTCGCTTGTGAGTACGTTTCCATCTTTATCCTTTATCACCCTTATCTGCTGCACATCTTTCCCAGCTCGGTCCCTCTGTCTAGCCAATCAGTACAGGTCCTTTTCTCCCTCCTTAGTGTCCAACCTCTCATAGAATCTCATCGTACGCCTTTTCTTTAGCCTTTGCCACATCTCTTCACCTTGCGCCTTATCTCCATGTACTTTTGTCTACTTTCTGCATCTCTCTGACTATCCCACGTCTTCTTTGCCATCCTCTTCCTCTGTATACTCTCCTGTATTTCCTCATTCCACCACCAGGTTTCCTTTTTCTCCTTCCTCTTTCCAGATGTCACGCCAAGCACCCTTCTTGCTGTCACCTTTACTACATCTGCTGTAGTTTCCCAGTTGTCTGGTAACTCTTCACTGCCACCCAGTGCCTGTCTCACCTCCTCCCTAAATTCAACCTTGCAGTCTTCCTTTTTCAACTTCCACTATTTGATCCTTGGCTCTGCCCTCACTCTCTTCCTCCTCTTGATCTCCAACATCATCCTACAGACCACCATCCTATGCTGCTTAGCTACACTTTGCAGTCTTTAGTCTCCTTCAGATCAACTCTTCTGCATAGGATGTAATCTACCTGCGTGTATCTTCCTCCACTCTTGAACATAACCCTATGTTCCTCCCTTTTCTTAAAATGCATAGTCACCACAGCCATGTCCATTCTTTTGGCAAAATCCACTATCCTCTGACCTTTTTCATTCCTCTCCTTGACACCATACCTACCCATCACCTCCTCGTCTCCACTGTTCCTTTCACCAACATGCCCACTGTAGTCCGCTTCAATCACCACTTTCTGTCCCTTGGGTACACTGTTCATCACTTCATCCAACTCACTCCAAAAATCTTCTTTCTCACCCATTGCACACCCAACTTGCAGCGTATATGCACTAACAACATTCATCATCACACCTCCAATTTCTTCATAATCATTACTCTGCCTGACACTCTCTTCACCTTCCAAACACTCTTGACATACTATTCCTTCAGAATAACTCCTACCCCATTTCTCCTCCCATCCACACCATGATAGAACAATTTGAATCCACCTCCAATCCACCTGGCCTTACTCCCCTTCCATTTAGTCTCATGCACGCACAATATATCAACCTTCCTTCTCTCCATCATATCTGCTAACTCTCTCCCCTTACCAGTCATACTTCCAACATTCAAAGTTCCTACCCTCAGTTCCACTCTCTTTACTTTCCTCCTCTCCTCCTGCCTCCGGACAATACTAAATGTACATATTATTATTCAAATGAGTAGGTTTTATTCTTAATTGGCAGTCCAGTTGTATGGAAACTGTATGTTTTTTAAATAAGTAAAGACAAATTTGAAACATTCAGGGGACAGTTAAAATGCAAAATCACAGATTTGGGTAGGCCAATATGCCTGCCAGCATTTAAAAAATTAAAGAAATCTTTGGACTCAGCCATTGGTGGCCATACTGGTAAAATAAACCAAATCCTTGCCAACTTTAATTGTTCCACCACTGATTCTCTTTATCTCTATAATATTATTCAGTTAAAAACAGGTATGATTATCTATCCCCTTAAAATATATTTTCAAGACCTTGGCCATAATTGGTTCTTACTTTTGCCAGTAGTTACTTGAAATACATTGAATGTTATGCGTGGGCCTGGTTGTATGACTTTCACAATTAAAGAGGGACTCTACAAGGGAAACCCAAATGTGAGTTTAAATGAAAATGTGCTTCAGTCAGTAGAATTTGAATGTTTTCCTGCTAAAGATCAATTGTGGCCAAACTAAGACTTCCAAGAAATGTGTTGCTTCTTCTGTGAATGTGTTCCTTACCAGTCATGTAAAAAGTTGCATTTTTTTTTTTTTGGAACAGAATAGCTTCCAGCAGGTTTTGATGCTCTTCATGGCATTTTCACTTAAAACAGATACATGTAGTTCAGTTAGATGTATTCTGTATTTAGTTACTTTTAGTTAATTAATTGCAAAAAGTTGGGCAATGAAAATCATGTATGTGATGGCAGCTTGCCAGGTACAGTATTTGAAATTTTAGTAATACCATAAAGAGAAATATATGTTAATTACCAGAAAAAAATTGCACAGTCTGTACAGATATCTCCTAAAGAAATGTTTGTGAGAAATGTGTTGTGTGGCTATAAAATGAATGATCATGACATTTTTATTTACAGTACAGGTATCCAGTTTGTCTTTTCTTTACTAGAATATAATTTACAGAAACAGTAGTAAACCATATATACGGTATATCATCTGTATGTATCAGTTTAGGATGGCACAAAGTACGTCGCTGTGTTTAGAGTAAAAAAAAAAAAAAACATTCTTGTTTTTTACCTAGACTTACTATAAAGTGAATGCATTGATGAACATGAATATGTATTTTTGTTTAGTTTTGCTTTAAAAATATTGATTTATTACTCTAAAAAGTATAAACTGAATAATGTAGATGCAATAATATTATATAAATACAAATGTTTATTCATCCATCCATTTCTTGCCTCGCATTTCCCGTCATCCTACATTTACCCAGATTGTTGTAGACATGGAACACACGTGAAATGCATGTGTTCCAAATTACGATACAGTGGAACCTCGGTTCACGACCATAATTCATTCCAAAACTCTGGTCGTAACCCGATTTGGTCGTGAACCGAAGCAATTTCTCCCATAGGATTAAATGTAAATGCAATCAATTCGTTCCAGACCATACGAACTGTATGTAAATATATATTTTTTTTAAGTTTTTAAGCACAAATATACAGTCATGGCCGAAATTATTTGCACCCCTGGAATTTTCCTTGAAAATGCACCATTTCTCCCAGAATATTGTTGCAATTACAAATGTTTTGGTATACACATGTTTATTTCCTTTATGTGCATTGGAACAACACAAAAAAACAGAAAAAAAGCCAAATCTGACATCATTTCACACAAAACTCAAAAACCAGGCTAGACAAAATTATTGGCACCCTCTACTTAATATTTGGTTGCACGCCCTTTGGAAAAAATAACCGAAATCAAGCGTTTCCTATAACCATCAACAAGCTTGTTACACCTCTCAACTGGAATTTCCGACCACTCTTCTTTTGCAAACTGCTCAAGGTTTCTCAGATTTGAAGGGCGCCTTCTCCCAACAGCAATTTTGAGATCTCTCCATAAGTGTTCCGGACTCATTGCTGGCCACTTCAGATCTCTCCAGCACTTTGTCTTCAACCATTTCTGAACGCTTTTAGAGGTATGACCTGTGACGCAGACCCAGCTTTCTGACACTGGGCCCTACATTGCACCCCAATATCTTTTGGTAGTCTTCAGATTTCATAATACCTTGCACACAGTCAAGGCATCCAGTGCCAGAGGCAGCAAAACATCCCCAAAACATCTTAGAACCTCCACCATGTTTGACTGTAGGTACTGTGTTCTTTTCTTTGTAGGCCTCATTCCATTTTCTGTAAACAGTAGAATGATGAACTTTACCAAAAAGCTCTACCTTGGTCTCATCTGTCCACAAGACGTTCGCCCAGAAGGATTTTGGCTTCCTCAAGTACATTTTGGCAAACTCCAGTCTGGCTTTTTTATGTTTCTGTGTCAGCAGTGGGGTCCTCCTGGCTCTCCTGCCATAGCGTTTCATTTAGTTCAGATATCGACGGATAGTTCGAGCTGACACTGTTGCACCCTGAGTCTGCAGAACAGCTCGAATATGGTTTGAAGTTGATTGGGGTTGTTTATCCACCATTCGGACTATCCTTCGTTGCAGTCTTTTATCAATTTTTCTCTTCCGTCCACGTCCAGGGAGATTAGCTAAAGTGCCATGTGTTGTGAACTTCTTGATTATGTTTTACACAGTGGACAAAGGAACATGAAGATCTCTGGAGATGGACCTATAGCCTTGAGGTTGTAGATATTTTTCCACAATTTTTGTTCTCAAGTCCTCAGATAATTTTCTGCTCTTCTTTCTGTTCTCCATGCTTAGTGTGGCACACTCAGACACACAACAGAAAGGTTGAGTCAACATTTCTGCATTTTAACTGGCTTCAGGTGCGATTGCTATATTGTCAGCACCTGTTTCTGGCCACAGGTGAGTTCAAACAAGCATCATATGCTTGAAATAAAACGATTTACCCACAATTTTGAAAGGGTGCCAATAATTTTGTCCGGCCCATTTTTGGAGTTCTGTGTGACATGATGTCAGATTTGGCTTTTTTTCTCTGTTTTTTTGTGTTGTTCCAATGCACATAAAGGAAATAAACATGTATATACAAAAACATTTGTAATTGCAATAATTTTTTGGGAGAATTGGTGCATTTTCTGGGATAATTCCAGGGGTGCCAATAATTTCGGCCATGACTGTAGTTAATTAAACCATAGAATGCACAGTGTAATAGTAAACTAAATGTAAAAACATTGAGTAACACTGAGAAAACCTTGAACAACAGAGAAAACTAACACTGCAATAGTTCGCGCTATAGTGCTACCAACCGCTGGCTAAAAACACTTTTTTTAATGAGTTTTAAGCACTGGGAAAAAAATGAACAATTGAAAAAATCCGTAATTTAATAAACCACCAAGAAAAGTAACATTGCAACAATGCACGCTACGAACCGATCGCTGTAAACAGAAGTGAAAACAAAAACAAGCTCAGTGCATTCTTTAACTGCCTTCCTACCTTATGTGTCCAGTCCTCTCTCTCACGCTGCCTATGTGTCTCTCTCTCTCTCGCGCCTGTGTGTGTGTGTGTCTCTCTCGCGCGCCTGTGTGTGTGTGTGTGTCTCTCTCTCGTGCGCCTGTGTGTGTGTCTCTCTCTCGCGCGCCTGTGTGTGTGTGTCTCTCTCGCGCGCCTGTGTGTGTGTGTCTCTCTCTCTCTCGTGTGCTTGTGTGTGTGTCTCTCACTCGCTCGCCTGTGTGTGTGTGTCTCTCTCTCGCACGCCTGTGTGTGTGTGTGTGTCTCTCTCTCGCGCGCCTGTGTGTGTCTCTCTCTCTCTCTCACGCGCCTGTGTGTGTGTCTCTCTCTCTCGCACGCCTGTGTGTGTCTCTCTCTCTCGCGCGCCTGTGTGTGTGTCTCTCTCTCTCGCGTGCCTGTGTGTATGTGTCTCTCTCTCGCATGCCTATGTGTGTGTCTCTCTCTCTCACGTGCCTGTGTTTGTGTGTCTCTCTCTCATGTGTGTGGCGCTCTCTCTCTCTTGCTTGCCGCACAGGGAGAGACTGAACACGTACAAACCGAAAGGGAAACTGGCTTGTTCATATACCGAGTGTGTGGTCATGAACAGATGCAAAGGTTTGGCGAACTTTTTGGTCGTAAACCGATTTGTACGTGTTCCGAGACGTTCATGAACTGAGATTCCACTGTATATTATTTACCCTATACAATTACAGACCTACCTCACACCCAGATAAACAGACTTGAGCTGTGTTGGTGGGGGAAGGGATAGCAGGCTGCTTGCATCCAGTGCTGATTGATGCATTTGCAAAACAAAGACGCTAATGAGGAGGTGTGGAGGAATTTAAGGTGGTCCGGGATTACAACTTTTTTCATAGGCTTCAGGGATTGTAGTATTAACTGAATGTCTCTTTTAATAACATTTCTCTCAGTAATACTCTGTTTTGAACAGTGTGTAAAGTCACATTTATCAGGTGTGTAGCTTAAGACTGCTTTTAGTGCCTTTGAAGTATTACTGAATTGAATGAAATTGCCT
This sequence comes from Erpetoichthys calabaricus, assembly GCF_900747795.2. Taxonomy (NCBI): domain Eukaryota; kingdom Metazoa; phylum Chordata; class Cladistia; order Polypteriformes; family Polypteridae; genus Erpetoichthys; species Erpetoichthys calabaricus. Next base: position 173,476,943 of record NC_041396.2, on the reverse strand, counting down.
AGAATTTTGTAGTATGGTTCAGTTATCCTTGTCACAATTCAACAGGATTAATAATACAAAAAAATGAAAACTCTTAAACCATTGGATATTTTTTTCTGAATGGCAGAAAGTAAGCACCTACTGTAAGTGCTAGCCAAAAATATGAAGAGATACAATATCAGGGCTTATTCATGTTTCTCATTGCCAACAAATAATTATTGAGGGGAACAACCAATATTTCAAGAGTCATAGCATGCACGGCTACAAGCTATGATGAATGTGGGTTTTTGCCATTCTATTCTCAGTCCTTTTAATTTTTGAACTGTTTCATTTGTTTTTGTGGCAGTTCATAGTTTTTATTTTTATGAGGATGTCATTCTGCTGGTATCTTAAGGCCATAATTTATAATGGGTTCTGTCATCCTTCATGACCATGGCTATAGCTTTTGTGGTTGTTATGTTCATGGTCACATGATGGATTTTGTCATTAGTTTCCACCTAGTTCCATCATCTTATATATTTTAAAATTAACTTCTTTGTTCGAGCTAGTTAGTACTTCAGTACAGCGTACTTTTAAAAGAAATTTTGGTTAATGTCTCTGGTTTTGCTTATTTGCTTCTTATTTGGTTTTCTTGGTATCTAACCCTAGACCAGGGGTACTCAATCACGGTCCTGGAGGTCCGCAGTGGCTGCAGGTTTTTGTTCTAACCCGGTTGCTTAATTAGAAAGCAATTCTTGCCAATAATTTAATTTCATGGCTCGTTAGTGCTTTTACTCTGCTCTGTCAGGTCATTCTCATATCCTGGATTTTCTTCCTCTTTCTAAGGATATCATCCGAATGATCTGAATGCTAAAATGGATGAGTGATTCTTAGTCCTTCACTTTTTTCTCTTCACTTTCCTTCCAAATATTTAATTAAACCAATTAGTGCACGATAAATACAGAGGTGTAAATGGTAACAAGCTAAATGGAGAAATGCTGGCCTCTTTTGTCATTTGCATGTTACTGCTAATAAGGAGCAATTAAAAACCAAGACTACAGCTGTTTAAGACTAAAATAAGCAATAAGGGTTCAAAATCTTAACGAGCGAGACAACTAAAGTGAAGCATAAGTGTTACTTGAGCAGTAAGTGCTTCTTATTAAGCAATTGGGTTGGAGCAAAAACCTGCAGCCACTGCGGACCTCCAGGACCGTGATTGAGTACCCCTGCCCTAGACTGTTGAAAAACTTTTTTGCCATATTTTCTATTAATTCATTTCCTAGTTGCTTCCTTTTGATCTCTCAGATCATCATAACAGCAGTGGAAGCTCCAAATCAGGGCATCATAAACAGTGCAAAACTACAATAACAATAGTTGCACGTTTATATGCCCATGGCACCTCACTATTAAATCCTATGAGTGCCAAAACACTCCAGAAAATAAGTGCCCAAATAAAAATATAGAAGTTAAATACCACTGGTATCAGCAAGAAAACATGTTAGCACCTAAAAAAAGAGAGAACTCATAAAAATCAATGTTTTTAAGTTGAAACTGAATGGGAGCAAAATTAAATATTTATCAGTATTGATATTTATGTAAATCAAGAGATATCCAAGATTATTTTGTAGTGAATGACAATTCAACACATGGTTTTCTTGGAGTATTGAGACATGTTCTTAATGTTTGATATTGTTTGCTGATTTATTATCATAACACTTATTGGTGAAAGGTTTTTGTTAAATACCTACTTCAATGGAGGACTTTATTTAGCAGCAGGAGATACATTATAGGAGCTTGTGAGAGCTATAGCAAAATGATAAAAAATAAAAATTGTTGGGTTATTTTTTTACTGGACTTATGGAAGACGGTGGCTGTAGACCAGTGGTTGTCAAAGTGTGGCAAATAGATGATGAGAAGTCCTCATATGTAAGTCAATGGGTCCACAAGCTGACAATCATCAGGGCAAAGTGACCTTTAAATCACTTAGATACGTTAGTCTTTTATTTACTTACTTGAAGCAATCAAGGCTGGTAGAAGACATTGGCAGTACTGAATCAATAAACTTAAACACATGAGAAATAGGTACAAATCATCCAACATAGAGGACATCGTCTAACTTTCTTCTGGATAATAACAGCTTTTGCTTCATTTCCACCTCTTACTGCTCCACTGCTGTTTGCTTGTTGTGGCTGCTCCTGTCTCTTTCTTTCTTTCTCTCTCCCTCTCACATATAACACTCTTTACATCTCAGTCTCTCTCCAGTCTTGTTGATATTGGACACTGTGCAGATCTTTTTTCTAAACTCATTTTGATGTCGGCTTGGAGAGCCCATGGTGTTGACAAGTTTCCTGCTCTCAGTCCGATCTTCATGCCTAAGAAGTTATTATGTATCCTGTCTGAAATCTGGAACTTTGAAATGCAAATATAACAACCTTTGATTTGAATCGGTATTTTTCACATAAGCACCTTTCATAAGATAAATATGGGAAATGTAATGGAGAATTACTCTAACAAGTGACAATCAGACTCAGGTTAAATTTGTTAAAGTCATTGTTAAATTTGACTTTAGAAAAGTGGTCCTTGGAGTTGGTCTTGTCCGTTGTTGGAGATGGACGTTTAAGGGGGATATGTTATTTTAACTTTTTTTAAATATATAATTTCAAAATATCCTGTATTTATTTATCCCGAGGGGATTTAATAATACTACATGCAAGTACAAATAAGCATGAGTAGAAAATCAAGGGCTCAGAAGGATAAGGATAAGGCAGCAAAAGCCCCATCAAAGTCTAAACCAGCCTGAAGTTCATGGTATGGCCTTCAAAAGACTGACCTGGAATAGACAGGCAAAGGTACAGACCTGCCTGGATCTGACACGGTAGCATCGGCCTCAGCCGAGAGCGTTAGTGGGAGAGAAACTGTGAGTGAGGTGGGCAAGGAGCATTTGTCGATTCCAGGGGGATCACTAGAGCCGAGCATGGTCTTTTCATCCCCACTGTCAGCTTCAGCTCATTCCCCCCATGAGTCTTCAACATTATCTCTTACTGAACTTGCAACTACATAGACCGGGAGTGATCAAAAGCATTCTCCAAGCTGAAAGTAATGATCACCATGCTCGGGGGGGAACATAAATGATATAAGATGAGACACAAAGAAGAACAATAGAGAAATAAAGAATGGAATAAAGAACAAAATAAAGTTCCTAAACATTAAAAATGAGAAAATGCATCAGGGTATGAAAGACCTAAGTACTAAGTTTACTATAACCTTTACTGAAATACTACAAAAAATTCATAAAAAAAACAGGAAAATACAAGCAAGTTAAGACAGTAAAATGAAAGTACTTGTTACTCAGCTTGAAGATGTTAAACAAGCATTCACGACCCGTATTGAAATAATTGAACAATTGGCTTCTGCTGCAGATGAAAAAGCAATGGCTGCAAAATCAGAATGCAAAGTGCTTGCGGACAAAATGGCAACACTGGAAAATTTATGTAGAAGGAACAACATCAGAATTGAAGGTCTTCGTGAAAAACAAGAAACTCCAAACCAGTTTAATTCTTAGCTGAACTATGCTCTAAAATAACTGGAGAGGACTTTTAAATTGGACATTGAGATCTCTGCAACCTACTGTATACGTGGATCGAATGCCTCCAAAACAAAAAGTCTAATAGTTTGTTTCAAGAAACTACAGGCCAAACAAAATCTGTCCTCTCAGACAGAAAGACGAGATTGTTTTTGAAAATACCAGCATTTGTATTTTCCCAGATTTCTCATCTGCTACAGCTGCTAAACGCTCTGCATTCTACAGCATTAACACTAGAATTACCAGAGCCTACGAAAAAACTCGTAGATCCGGCCCACCTTAAATCGCTTCTTAAAACCCTTCTCACCTCTCCGCCAGCGTCTTTTGTCATCTAAATGTACTGATAAAGACAAGCTGCCAGCAGCCGGCTATTCCATCCCCCCAACGACTTAGAACGTAAACAGGCTTTTCCCAGCTCTTGCCTTGATTGATTACCTGGGAGTGAAGTGGAGTTTTAGAGTAGAAATAATAAGATTGTTATTTGAAACACACGCATTTCATATGTGTTGCATTTCTACAGTAATCTGTGTAAACACATTGTTAAAACAGAAACGTTTTATATATTCTAGTAGCAAATGACAAAATGTAGGCATAAACTATATAATGTATGAAGCCTGAAGTCCAAATATCAAAGAAACACTTTCACAAAAGGTACAAAAAAAAAAAGCCACCGCCAAAAAAAGCCGCCTTAGTGTGCGACTTTGACACGCATTAGCTATCACTTCTTCCGTGGCGCAACAGTATCAGTTGCTGACTGGGAATCCAAAAGTCGTGAGTTCGATCCTGCACAACTCCATTTTGAGAAGTGTTCTTATTTTCACTATTTTAGAATAAAAAGATACATTTGATTTCAGTCTGTAACAGCCGGTGTAATTTATGATATTTGTAAAGGTTAGCTTTATTTTTTTTTTTTTATTCACTTTTCATTGTCTCAGTCGCGTGCAGGATACTTCCCTACCGCCCCCCACCTGACACTGCTGTTTTCACATAAAGACGCTCTATAGTTCTGCAGTGTATCATGATACATACGACCGCGTGTTTTTTTTCCCCAATATTGCCAGTCCCCACGTGTTGCTGTATGCTGTTTCTTTTGTACTCCCGGACATGCAGAGGAAAGCATAGTAAAGAGCAGTAACTTCAGCGCTATATGCAATCATCAGACACTCCCCATCTGATACTGCTGTTTTCACATAAAGACGCGCTAAAGCTCTGCAGTGTACTTGTGACTGCATTGTCGTACCAATGCTTGCGAACTGAAGTGTCTGCATGCACTTTTCGTGGCATTATACGTGTATTTTTTGAGCATGCCCATGTAGCTCAAACACAGGAACATATGTTGATGTAAAAGTATAACAAAACAAGTGCACTTTTATTCAAGACTATAACCGAAGAAAAAAGAAGGCAAGTTACAGTAGGCGGTTGATATGACAGCTTGCGTGGTGCAATGCTAAGAACTGCTGATTTCCATTCTGTGCTATATAACTGTTAACATTTGAATCTGATGATTGCATATAGCGCTGTCTTATTCAGTGTGCGCGAGAACATGCAGGTGGCCAGTTGCTGCGTGCTACAACGCACATTTTAAAAAAAGAAAGAGACAAATATATGTGACGTTTTGAAGAAATCATTTTATGACGCGAATAGTACAAATCAGAAAACATCGTCGAAGTAATGCAATATTATTTGAAAACAAACAGCGTCAGATCGGGTGTGAAGTTATACTGGCACTGTTTGAGTCAGATCAGAAGCTGAATAAGCAGAAAAAGCTCCTGTTCTGACTCTAAGTAAAAAAGCATGAATTAATCAACAGAAATAACCGCGATTGACATTTTAAAGATAACGATTTACAGTGCATACCAATTTATAAATTCAATGTCCGTTTGAGGAAAAAAAAAAACACTTCCTTCAAAGCTGAGAATCGAACTCACGTCTCTATAGCACGACAGGGCTGTTGTGCCCCAAGTCAGCAAACCGTAGCGTTAAGCCACAGAAGCTGTTGTATCATCCTTGAACCTTTTGTGAAAATGTTTATTTGATGTTTGGACTTCAGGCTTCACAGATTCTATAGTTTATGCCTACATTTTCTAACATTTATTACTAAAATATGAAAAAGTTTCTGTTTTAGCAATGTGTTTACACAGATTACTGTAGAAATGGAACACGCATGAAATGCATGTATTCCAAATAGCGATCTATTATTTTCATTCTAAAACTCCAGCAGTTCAGTCACTCCCAGATAATCAAACAAGCCATGAGCTGGGAAAACTTAGTGAACGTTCGGCGACGGTGGGGGGTGAAATAGCCGGCTGCTCGCTGCTCCTTTTAATCGGCACATTTAGAAGACAAAAGAGATGTGAGAACGGTTTTAAGGTGGGCCGGATCTACGAGTTTTTTCGTAGACTCTGGTAATTCTAGTGTTAAACAGTGATTATATAGAGCTGAAATCAAATACAACCTCTTGTACACTGCCAAACTAAGAGTCGTTATTGAAGATCAGTTCCCTTTCTCTTTTCTCTTTTTTTTTAATTAAGCTGCAATTATTATTGATATTTCTTTCATTAATTATATGCAGCAATATTAGTTATGGATACATTTTGGCTAATTAGTTACTAAGAAGTAAACAGTTTTAGTTTAAGCTTCAGTTATCATATTGAAAATTCTTTCATTAACACTAGAATCCTATGAAAAAAGTCATAATGCAGGACCTCCTTAAATTCCCTCGCACCTCATCATCAGTGTCTTTGTTTTGCAAATATGTCGATCAGCACAAGCAGCCTGCTATCCCATCCCCCACCAACACAGCTGAAATTCAGCCAGCTCTTGCCTGTTTATCTGGGTGTGAGGTTCCTGGAATTGTATTAGGTAAATAATATATTGTTATTTGGAATGCATACATTTAATGTGTGTTCCGTGTCTACAACAATCTGGGTTAATGTAGGATGACGGGAAATGCGAGGCAAGAAATGCTGAACACATAACTAAAATAGAAACTTTTTTTATGTTATAGTAATAATGACAAAATGCTGATGTGAAGTGTATAATGTGTGAAGTCCAAATATCAAATAAACACTTTCACAAAAGGTATAACAAAACAAACATGCTTTTATTCAAGAATATAACCAAAAAAAAGAAATAATTCATCTTACATGTTGCTGTCAATGAGTAAATACCCAAGTCCAAATATCAATTGACACAAAGGTGACACGTCAGGTTGGCTGGTGCAGAGGTAAGAACTGTTGCCTTATAATCAAGAGGTTACAGGCTCAAGCCCGGGTTTTCCCTGTTTTGAGTAGTGAACTTGCTATTATTACTACTACTATATAATAAAAATGTACATTTGATTTCAGTCTGTAACACTCAGTGTAAATTTTTGCTACATAGCATTTTTTTAATTCAGTTTTATTCTCTCAGTCACGTTCACGTGATACAACAAACTTGCCTCTCCCTCTCTGAGTTGATGGCATTTATCTCTTTCTTTTCACAAGAGCAGTGATGACCTTAGTTGATGCTATGGTTGATGGCTGGTGAGAACAATTTGTTATATTGGCAATCAAAGATATGATGCCCCGTGACTGCTGTCAGACTACAATGCGGCATTTGTACTTTGACAACCAAGACACCCTTTCAGAACGTGTGAAAAACTACAGATTTACTGTGACCTCGGACATCTGCCAACATTTTGTTAAGAACTGTGTTTTGAGTTACAACCCAAGGGCAGCATATTACTGCTGATGAACACCTGTTTCCAACCAAGGTCCTTGTCCTTTCTTGCAATACATCTCAACCAAGCCTGATAAATTTGGTATAAAGTTTTGGATTGCGTCAGATTTGGAGATAAAGTACATGTGCAATGCCACTCCTTATTTTGGAATTGATCCCAGTCGTCCCACAGGAAGAAGACTTTCCAAGAATGTTATCATAAAGCTTATGGAGCCATTTCTGGACAAAGGCAGAACTGTAACAACAGACGACGTCTTCACGTCGCTTTTACTGGCTAATAGACTGCTGTACCACAACACAGTGAGATGGGAACTTACACCTGCAGCTAAAGTCACTTCAGTATGTGTGTAATTCTCCATGCTAGTGTTTAGATCTGGCAGTGCCATGCTGACAGTGTATGCACCCAAAAAGATGAAGTCTGTCTGCATCCTCAGTACCATGCACCATAACATGGAGACTGGGCAAGATCGAATTGAGAAAGAGAGCAGTGCTATTTCTACTTTCTCCCTTATACCCCAATAAACGTTAGTGACAACATAACAATATGCTTCATAGCTGTCTCACTTGGCAATAATGTGAAATCTATGTCAAAGCTATTGTATTTACAATGTACTACCTTAATCTAAGACTACAAAATGTCAACAAAAATTTAGAAGAAATATTTCCATGACCAAATAGTGAACTTTTTGAGCTGGAATATCAATGGTCTCAATCAAGAGTTAAAGAGAAAGAAAGTACTCTCGCATTTAACAAGTCTAAATTTCAAGATAGTATTTTTACAGGAGACACACTTATTAAGCAGGAACCAGTTTTGGTTGCAAAGAGAGTGGTCTGGTCAATTTTTTCACTCTAGCTATATAAAGAAACCAGTGGTGTGGGAAACTTAAGACACAGAACTATCCCATTTGTAGTGTCAGATGCAATATCTAATTCTGAAGGGCTATATTTAATGCTAAAATGATTTTGATTAATATCTTTGCACCTAACGCGGATAATACAACTTTCTTCCAAAATGTATTTGCATCTATCCCTAATGTGAATACCCACAAAATTACAATGGCCGGAGACCTGGATAGATCCTCAGATTCAACGGTGAAGACATCTAATACTGCAAAGATAATTACACAATTTGTAACAGATCATAACTTATCTGAGCCATGGAGGTTCTTAAATCCTAACCTAAAAGCCTACTCCTTCTTCTTAACCCATGCATCATTGTTACTCAAGAATTGATTACTTCCTCATAGAAAATAATTTTTCGTCTACTTTCAAATCTTGTAAGTACAACGCTATTGTTACCTCTGACCTTGCCTCTTTGATCATGGAGCTTGAATTGCTGTGTCCTACACACTCCTCTCGTGGCTGGCATCCTAACCCCCTGTCATTAGCTGATGAGAACTGTACAGAGTTCATATCCAAGCAAATTAATTATTTTCTAGAGACAAATGCATCCTCAGAGATCTCAGCAGGTATACTCTGAGAAACATTGAAGGCATTTTTAAGAGGACAGATTATTTCATATCTTTCTCGCAAAAATAAACTGAAAACCAAGAAGTCATCTGAGTTAATCAGTGAAATTACCACAGTAGATCTAGAACAAGTCAGGTCTCCAAACGAGGTACTATATAGGAAAAGTCAGGTTTGGCAATTACAATTTAACTTCTTGACTACTAAAGAAACGGAACAGTTTATCTTTGACATTGTGACATTGTTATTATGAACACGGAGAAAAGGCCAATAAGATCTTAGTCCAACAAATCCACAAGCAGGATGTCTGTAATGCAATCACAGCAATTAACAACACAGACGGATATAAAATTGTTGACCATAAAAATGTAACTGATCCATTTAGAGAGTACAATAAGTTCTTATATTCTACTCAGTTTTAAGAAGATAAGACACAATCTAATGAGTTTCTTGATTCATTAGAAATACCATGGCTAGATACTCTTAGTGTTGCGGAACTGGATAAACCTCTGACGCTTTCAGATAGATGTTATAAACTCACCTCAAAGTGGGAATGCAGCTGGCCCTGATGGCTACCCAGTAGAATTTTACAAAAAAATCTCAAACAAGTTAGCTGCACTATTATTAGCAACATTTGTAGAAGTTAAAAATAAAAAAAAAACTCTACCTCAAACTTTTCGCCAAGCATTAATTATCATTTTTCCTAAGAAGAACAAGGACCTACTACATTGTGCACCATAAAGACTAATCCCTCTTCTGAATAACAAAGTAAAGATATTCTCCAAAGTTCTAACCAGAAGGACTGAGAAAGTACTTCCTTCTGTAATATCACAAGATCAAACAGGATGTATTAAAGGCAGACACTTCTAACCTTTGGCATTGGTTTAATATAATAGTTTCACCCACCCATTACAGTATATCTTAACACCCCAGAGATTTTATCATCTTTAGATACAGAAAAGGCATTTGATATGGTTGCATGAGACTATCATTTCACCATATTACACAAATTTGGGTTTGGCCCAAACATATGTGCTTGAATCAAACTACTTTATACAAGTCCAGAAGCCTCATGGTACGTGGTACTCGACACGGATGCCCCTTATCACCTTTAGTCTTTTCAATTGCCACTGCCATTGGCTAGTTTACTTTGGAAATGCATCAGTGATAAAGTGGATTTTCAGAGAAGGACTTGAACAGAAAATATCACTATATTCAGATGATATGGTACTATATATATTGGACCCACAAACTTTTGTGCCAGCAGTCCTAAAAGCATTAGTAGATTTTCAAAAGATATCTGGACTTAAAAAATTTGAATAAAAGCATGCTTTTTTCAGTGAATTCTCTAGCATGTAATATCGGACTGGACACCTTCTCATTTATCTTAGCAGATGAGTTAAAATATCTAAGGGAAAATATTACAAGTAAATGTAAAGCTGTTTTTCAACAAAATTTTGCTGTCTGCATGGGAAAAAATTAAACGACGTGACTAGATGGTCTATCCTCCACCTTACGTTAGCAGGGAGAATCAACATTGTTAAGGTGACAATCCTTCCCAAGCTGCTCTTCTTATTTCAAAGAATCCCCATATACATTAACAAATCATTTTTAAGGAATTAGACTCAGTCATAACTTCATTTATTAGAAATTTGAAACATCCACGCATCCAACGGGCTACTCCACAACAACCTAAAGCAGAAGGGGGCATGGCACTACTCATCTTTAAATTTTTATTACTCGGTGGCAAATATACAAACTATAAAGACCTGGCGTCTCATATTTAAATGGTGTGTATGCACAAAAATGTTGTGTACGCCCGTTTCCATGCTCACATCGCAATGTATAAAAACTAAACTTGGCATAAAGCCACAAACATGTTCATGCCAGGTCAATGCCTTGCATATGCAAGTTCTCCGCTCGGTTTTGCAAACTGCTGGCACCCAGTGTCAAAGCAGTGCTACTGTTCCTGTGTGGTTTCCCTTTATTTTTTAGGTTCACATCCCTGATGCGGCTTTATCAAATACCCTGAAATTAACCGCATATCATTTATTAGTTTAAGGCATCTGGTTGTAATCAGCTCGTAACCATATAATGGTGCACAGATTGGCCAAACTATTCCAAATGCTATAGCTGCTTTAGCATTGTTACTATCAGTGCACCACTCCGAGTATTTAACCCACTGTATCTGAGTGTGGAATCACAGCTGTACAGCAGCTGATCGGAAAGCTCTACAATAGATTGTGTCAAGAGTGGGGAGAAATATCGGGATAGAGCTTCTAGCACACGCTGCCTTTGCCATGCGCACAGTCTGTTTGAATTTCTCCCATTCGGCTAACGCTTCAGAGCCTTTCCCGTATGGACCTCATGGTTCAGAAACAGTTTCTTCCCAAGAGCTATAAATGCACTCAATCAGTCTATCAAGTGCTCCGGGTAGAACTGTTTGTACAGTAATCCCTCCTCCATCGCGGGGGTTGCGTTCCAGAGCCACCCGCGAAATAAGAAAATCTGCGAAGTAGAAACCATATGTTTATATGGTTATTTTTTATATTGTCATGCTTGGGTCACAGATTTGCGCAGAAACACAGGAGGTTGTAGAGAGACAGGAACGTTATTCAAACACTGCAAACAAACATTTGTCTCTTTTTCAAAAGTTTAAACTGTGCTCCATGACAAGACAGAGATGACAGTTCCGTCTCACAATTAAAAGAATGCAAACATATCTTCCTCTTCAAAGGACTGCGCGTCAGGAGCACAGAATGTCAGAAAGATAGAGAAAAGCAAACAAATCAATAGGGCTGTTTGGCTTTTAAGTATGCGAAGCACCGCGGCACAAAGCTGTTGAAGGCGGCAGCTCACACCCCCTCCGTCAGGAGCAGAGAGAGAGATATAGAGAGAGACAGAGAAAAACAAACAAGCAAAAATCAATACGTGCCCTTCGAACTTTTAAGTATGCGAAGCACCGTGCAGCATGTCGCTTCAGGAAGCAGCTGCACAGAAGGTAGCAATGTGAAGATAATCTTTCAGCATTTTTAGACGAGCGTCCGTATCGTCTAGGTATGCGAACAGCCCCCCTGCTCAATCCCCCTAGGTCAGGATCAGAGAAAGTCAGCGTGAGAGAGAGAGAGAAAAGTAAGTTGGGTAGCTTCTCAGCCATCTGCCAATAGCGTCCCTTGTATGTAATCAACTGGGCAAACCAACTGAGGAAGCATGTACCAGAAATTAAAAGACCCATTGTCCGCAGAAACCCGCGAACCAGCAAAAAATCTGCGATATATATTTAAATATGCTTACATATAAAATCCGCGATGGAGTGAAGCCGCGAAAGGCGAAGCGCGATATAGTGAGGGATTACTGTACTTATAAGTACAATTGCATCACTGTAAACTTGCATTACAGTTGTAATATTGCAAAAGCTGAGCCACTTATGCTTTCATATTGTATTTTATTTATTCACTGTTTTTTTATCTTATTATTATTATTGTTGTTATTTTACCATTTTATAGGAAAATAAGTTTATGGAGGATTTGCATATTGAATCTCATTTTCCTATACAATAACAATAAAGGAATTCAATTCAATTGAGAGCTCGTATTTATAGATGATGACGGCTGGCTTCTAAGTCGATTTAGATTTCCAGGCACTATCTTTGTGTAGGATTTGATATCATTTTAAAGATGAAATGCATTAAAATGTATATATTACATTATACAGATTCATTTTAAACATCATTTAAATAATGTATATTGTTAATGATTAAATATGCGAGGACTCAATGGGCAGCGGTAGCGATGAGCTAGCACCCTATTCAGGAATTGTTTGTACCTTGCACTGTATGTTTGCTGGGACTGGTGCGATTCAGGATGGATAGATGGATGGAATAATTAAACATGTACTACGAAGATATTTCAATGTTTCTTAAAAGTTTTGAAGAATCTGTGTTCTAAGCTTACAGATGGCTTAACATTCATTAAAGAGCTGATTGTTTGGCGATTGGTTATTTGGATAAAGAAAAGGAAGGGCGGGAATCAGGGGTTAGTATGTTTGAAAGGGACAGTATTGCTGCAATAAATTATTTTATTGAGGGTCGTGCACGGGGCATCAAGCATCTTGCGGGAGGCAGGAACAATCTCTGGAAGTAGCACCAGCTAGTCGCTACCACTGCGTCGACGTGCCTCAATGTTTTATACATGCTTTAATTTCTGTCATCATGAAAATGATATCAAGTATACATCTTAGTATTTAAATTGTTCAGAGAGCTGTAACACCAGGAATGTACTGTATTCTATGTCCTGTCGGCGTAAGAGAAAGCCTGTTTAAGAAGCACGTACTGATTCACACATGTAAGAGTACATAGAATATGAAACATTTAACGTGCTACTTTAGTTACGATGGGATTTGAGAAACTATTAAATGATTTTAAGATGAAGCTTATAACGTTCTACTTTAATGATAAAATAAACTACGTGATTAAAGTGGAAATTTCTACCTTTTTTCACACTATGTCCCAGTTTTTTTTTCTTTTCTCTGTACCCTAATACGCTTCCATATGACACTCTGACAGTGGGCTATGACTCACCTTTTCACGGCGACTTTGATATCTGACCACTTCTTTTTTATTTCGGGCGCTGTGTGACTTTCTGAACTTGAACTTTCTCTGCCACTCTGTCACTTGATCAACTTCCTTTTGTTGTTTATATCACTGCTTAAACCAACCAAAGTACGTTTTTCCTTGCCTCTACTTGGTATTCTCTGAAATTCTTCTTTTGCCATTGTCTTTTCACAGAACTCAAAACATAAGGGGCTATTTATATTGATTTGCATATTCGAAGAGCCGTAATTCTGGGAGTCAGGGTGGAGCGACAGGTGCGTGCACAAGCATTACTTTTCACGCTGACTGGGATTTATGGAGCGGAAGAACATGGAAGTTGGCATACGCACAGATTTATGAATCTAGATTTTTTTGTGCGTACACACATTTCTGTTGTTGTCCGTACACCATTTTTTATTGTGAATTCTACGCACGGTGTTATGCATTAGGCCCTTGGACATTGAAACAAATTGATGAATATCCACAAGCCTGGTTTGCAATAGAAATAAAGTCTTAACAGTACTTCTTTATATTCCCTGCTTTGTGCCCCAGTTAATATAAACTATCATCATTACACTAAAAATCCAATTACCCTTCATTCTCTCAGAATATGGAACCAATGTAGGAGGCACTTTAAGAAAGTAAATCTTTGATCTGTTGCACATCTACATAGCAACCAATTTTTTTACCACACCATCTCTCAAACATATATACTATTCAATGTCTGGAAAATGTCTGGGATTTAAAACACTTAGAGACTTGTACATAGATAATGTATTTGCATCCTACGAACAATTACGCTTCAAATACAACTTCTCATCAACACAATTCTTCCACTACTTTCAAGTTAGAAATTTTAATTTTCGTCACTTTCCACCTTGTTCTATTCTAGAAGAATTATTGATCAGACTCAGATAACATCTCTGCAATTTATAAAAATACTAGACAAAGAGCCCGTTTCGACAACGTAAGATGAAACAGGCAAGAGTTTGTGTCAGCAGTGTATGAAGAACAAATGATAAGTAACGAAGAAGTTGTTTTGTAATGATTGTAGTCCGCTTTACTCATTACTGTACAGGCTTGTACTGTTAGTTGATGAATTTTCCAGACCTATAGTATAATATTGAATGATGAATGTTCCAGTACAATATGGAATAGTAATAAGTATAAGCACCACAAACCAGATATAGGTGTATTGAATGAATGCGTAATTGAATCAGAATGCGTAATTAGGCCTCGAGCTGTAGTCGAAATCGCCTTTCAGGCCTCTAGAGCTTTAATCAAAGTCGCCTTTCTCTTTGAATTTTTGCGGCCGTAAATCCGCCGCCTGCCATGATGTTGGGGTTGGATGTCGGTCTCGTAAGGTTTTTTGGGCAGCTGCGCAGATGGCGACTGCGCATTTGGCTTCGGACGTGTGCAGAAGGCGACTGCGCATTTGGCTTTGGACGGACGTGAGTGAGTGAGTGAGTGAGGAGGCAGGCGAATTATGTATTAAGATTTTAAAGTCTCTTTCTTTCAAAGACCCCAGAGTATATTGGAGACAGGGTCTGTTGCTCAGTTTTCAGTAAAAGACTGAAAGGCAGTCATGAACAAAATATACACAAGCTATATATGTGCAAAGCACTCAGTCATTCAACTTAAAATCCTTTATCAAGCGAATTTATCTTGTTTAAAATTGTCCAAATTGTTTCCAGGGCAAGATTCAACCTGCAGTCTAGCTCCAGCCTCACTGGGCCTCATGTTCTGGGCATGCACCAAATTAACAACATTTTGGACAAAGATCTTTGCATACTTATCAGACAGCCTTGGTGTCACAATCACTCCTAACCTGTTAACAGCTGTGTTTGGTGTATTCCCAGATGGCCTTAAAGTGGAGAAGGACAAACAGACTTTAATTTCCTTTACTACACAGACTTATCCTGCTCAGCTGGAAGAATCTCACCCCACCACTCTTAAGTCAGTGGGTAACCGATGTTCTGTACTACTTGAAATTGGAAAAAACCAAATTCACACTTAGAGGATCTGTTCAAAACTATTTTTTAAAATATGGCAGGATCTAATGAATAACATTTTAGAACATTTCAGGTAAAAGGATACCCTTCTTTTCTTGCTCCTTTCATAGAGTAGCTTCAGATGCTGGCTATTCTGTCTTTCTCTTGGGTAGGGGTTGAGTTTTGCTTTGATTTGTTAAATTTGACTTGACTGTATGGAATGTTAAGAAAAAAATAGGAATGTGGTCCTTGTTCCAAAACACTTTGAGTACCACCGCTCTTGACAATCAAAATTTTTAGTTAATTTTTAACAGCACATATTTTGTTATGGTTTGCAATGCGTTATTAAATGAAAGGTCTAATCTGGGGTTGACTCCTGCCTTGCACCCAGTGCTAGTTGAATAAGTTTCTGGTTGACAATGATTTTACACTGAAAGAGATCCCTACAATTTGCAGTCAATATTGTCAAATATGTAGTTTTGTTTCAAATATAGGTTGGGAGCATGCGCTGATAGCATGTTGCCACACCCACCACACGACGAACCACCTGGATTGGGACCCGAGTGCAGTGGGTAACACATACTAAATATAGATTTACAGTAAATATATTTTTTTTTTTTTTCCAGACTTATTGGTAAGGTCACAAATAGACATATCCAAATGTGATTTTTTGAGACTTTTATTGACTTGTGAAATACAGTAAAAAAAAAAAAAACCATCATTTAAATTATTTACAAAATTGACCCTATGAATCTATGAACCTATTCCTGTAAACCCAAATAATTATAAGTGAAAATACTTAGTTCCTTTTTTGCCTGCCTGGCATGGACAGATGCACCACTTTCAATTTAGGTACCTCAGCTGACTCATATGAACTCCTTTATTTCTCCATCACTCTCTACTCTACCACTCTTCTGGAGAGACATTTAATTAAATGCCAAGAGTTTTCTCTGCATGATTTAGCGCAAAAAGTCTAATCCTGTCTTGAGCGTTGTTTTTCTTTTAATTAGGTAGTTTTCAGAAGGATTTATGAAGATAAAATACATTTTAGTTGCTGTAAAATTTTTATGGTTTAAGCTATTGTTAACACGCCTCAATATTTCATCCTGGACTATCTATGACCCTTAAGGATATCAGTAAATTTGCTTCTTGTATTGCACACTGTGATGTTACTGAAGCATACGTAGTCATTATATGTATCCTTACAGATGCTGTGGAATGTGCAGGGTGTTGTATGTGCTGTTTTTAGTTATGGATTTTGGGAATATTTACCCAAAATATTCTCTTTTGGTATCAAGATGATACAATCTAATAAAAGGACAAGTTAAATTCAACACACTGATAACTTAGTCCAAGGTTTTTTTGGTATAGGCACTGAAATCATTAAAGGATGTTAAAAATTTTACCCATAGTGTTTTGTTTGTTTGTTGTCATCCACCCAAAGACTTGTCTCATTTTTCTTGATGTCAATACACTGATCGTGATTATGCAAGAAAAAGAAAATTTCTCATCTTTCAGAATGACTGTATCCTCAGTAATTTTTGGCCCAGATGTGCAAGATCTAATCTGTTTTGGCCAGGCTGTTTCTTCTTTTTGCATGATTTGATTATAATTTGAGCAGTTCCAAGTCAAGTAAAGTTGGGAAGCATGCACTGGTACAGTGTGTTGCCACACCCACTACACGACAAAACAACTCGGGATCCCAGTTTGCAACCCCCCAGGCACACACGCAGTCCAGTCGCACCCTCTGGAAATGACCCTCTATCTGCCGCAGCAGGTGTCATGTGGGCGACCCCTTGCCTGGTCCAGCCACTTGGGTCCCCAACAATGAGGATCTTACGAGCCGGATCACCCTCGGGAAACATGCCACATGGCCGTAATGCCGTAACTGACGCTCCCTCACAATGCAGGTAACGTGCCTCATTCGGGTCTCCATGAACAACCTATCATTCAACACAAAGTCAAACCAATGGTACCCAAGGATTTTCCGGAGAGACACAGTACCAAAGGAGTCCAGTCTTTGTCTCAGGTAACTGGATAGCGTCCATGTCTCACAACCATATAGCATTATTCTAGAATGCTGACTGAAAATTAAAGAAAAAAGTGATTTTGTTTGTTTTTCAATTTTTTTTTCAAATAAATTACTATTCTTCAAATAGTAGTGATTACTATGCATAAAAATACAGAAAAAATAATGTATTATTTTGCTTCTGCCCTGCATTGAAAACATATAACAGCCACACATGTTTCTTATGAGGCCAAAATCATTGGGAAGATTTTATATTCATCGTATCTGAGCAGCTTGTTTTAAATTAAGATTGTTCATGAGTAAAATGTAAATAAATTTAGTGACATGGTAGACTTTTCAAATGCTCATTGTTATAGTAGCAAAAATAAAGTACAGGAACCCTTTGGAATTACCTTGTTTTCTGCATTAACTGTTCATCTAAGTCACAAGTATAGACAAACAGAATATGCTTAAGACTCGTAACACTTTAGAACATTTGAACAGCTGACATGTGCTTTGAAAACGCTAGAGGCTGTTGAGAGTTTTTGGTCTGTTCTGTGGTGTGAGATTTAAATAAAAAAATATATTTTGCTCTAAAAAACCTGGGTTTTGGTTGCCAATAAGGAACCGTGTGGGAATTTTTAAAGCTTTTTTCCCTTTAGAAGAGAAAAGCCAAGCAAAATGACACCTTTTATTGGCTAACTAGAAAGATTACAATATGCAAGCTTTCGAGGCAACTCAGGCCCCTTCTTCAGGCAAGATGTAATACCGTTTTTTTTGCTTTTTTTCTGCCCGCACAAGAGCAAAAGTAGCTGGGTGTTTGGAGGTGCGCTTGGAAAAGTTACTTGTACTTGTACCTGTACTTGTTCTTGTTATTTGTATTTGAATTAGCATCGAGGAGGTAGGGTAGAAAGCAGCAGTAACTGATATCAGCATTTGTAAGCAAATAACAGCGTATTTGTAACAGCGATTCCTTAGTTTAAAGGAAAAGAAAAAAAAGGCCGCGGCTGACTTCAAAGCAGTAAAAGGTGAAGGCTCAGCAGTGCGCAGGTAAGCGGCCAGCGTTAAGACACTGATCAGGCCCAAGGGGCTGTAGGAGCAAATAAGGTTGTAAAGTTTAATTAATTGTTTATTTTAGATTTAGCGGTCCAGAGGTAGAGCAGTTAAGTGGGCGACAGCGTAAGTGCTCATTAATGCGGGGGAATATAAACAGTGCGAGTGGAGAGCTTATAAGTAAGAGGAGTGCAAAGTTAGGAGAAGAGACAGAGAAAAGTGAAATTAACCTCATAGAAAGACAAATAGCAGGCAGCTGAGAGGGAGAGCAGTACAGGAGCTTAAGGGGAAAAGGTGTAAAATATCTGTAGTAGATCTTAGTATTACCATTTAAGTTAAGGTGCAGCCAAAAGAAGAAAAAATTTAATTTTAAGAAAGAAAAAAAAAAAAAACTTAAGGCAGTTCATTAATCACAAGTCAAATTTTAATAATGAGGCCAGTGCAATGCAAGTCCTGTTGGATGTTGGACTTTGTAGATGATGGTTTGGAAGAGCCAGTTGTCTATGAGGGCTACATCTGCAAGAGATGCCAGCTGATCCAGCACCTCGAGCTAAGGGTCACTGAACTGGAGGAGTTGGCTGACCTGCGTTGTAATAGAGAATTGGTGGACTTGGCCCAGGTGTCCTTTAGAGAGATAGTGTGCACCCCCAAGGTGGAGTGGGAGGAGATTCCAGACCAGACAGGTAGAAATAGGTAGGTCATGGTCACAAGGCGTAAGGTAAAGGGTGCACATTGTCTGGGGGCATCAACACCAGAATTAGAAGTGTCAAACTGTTATCATGTCCTTGCGGAGCTGGACGGTGTCACTGATAATTCTGAGGTGGTAGGCAGGGATGAGGAGCCCCAACGGGCCACCTCAAAACCAGTTTCCAGAAAGAGAGAGGTAATGATAGTTGGGGACTCAATCATTAGGGGGATTGAAGCGCAGATGTGCTCCAGAGAGAGAGAGAGAGAGTCTCGCACGATGTGTTGCCTTCCGGGAGCACAGGTGGGAGACCTCCCTGGAAGGGTGGATAGACTCTTGGCCAGAGCGGGGGTGGATCCAGTTGTCATTGTCCATGTTGGAACAAATGACATACATAAGGGTAGTCTGTCAGTTCTGTGATCCAAATTCAAGGAGTTAGGTGCCAAGCTGAGGAGCAGAACTGACAAGGTAGTCTTCTCAGAAGTTCTGCCTGTGCCACGCGCCAGTCCAGGTAAGATTGAGGAGATTAGAAGGCTTAACGCGTGGCTCAGATCTTGGTGCAGGGTAGAAGGGTATAGGTTTATGGGGCATTGGGACTCCTTTTGGAACAGATGGGACCTGTTCCGCCGTGATGGGTTACATCTGAACTGGAGGGGCACCAATGTATTGGAGAGGCATATGTGTAGGCTAGTCGAGGATTGTTTAAACTAGGGAATGGGGGTGCAGGGAGTTTATGACAGGCCAGGTTTTACATGGAAGAACAAACAATGATGTATAAAAATGCATAGTAATGTAAATTCTAAGCATACATTTAAATGTAGAAGGAGTAACACATTAAAAATAGCTTGCCTTAATGCTAGAAGTATCAAAAATAAGGTGAGTTGGAGTTGTATGTAGCAGAGTATAATTATGATATTATAGCAATAACAGAAACCTGGCTAAATAACAAAGATGGAAATGAGTATAACATAGAGGGATATACATTTTTTAGGAAGGATAGACAGAACAGAAAAGGAGGTGGGGTTGCTGTTTATGCCAAACAGGATTTAAATGTAAGTCCTCTTCAGTTGGATTATGAGCCCCATCTTAGTGAGGACATTTGGCTTTGCGTAGAAAATATTAGGGAAAGAGGTCTTATTTTACGAGTGCGTTATAGACCACCCAATTCAGACAGTAATTTCAACACATATATTTTTAGTAATATCAAAAAGGCAAGTTTACAGGGAGATATTATAGTCATGGGGGACTTTAATTATCCAAATATTAACTGGGATAACCATGCAGATGGAGGAGCACAAGAGCAGGAGTTTTTAGAAGTAATCAGTGACTGTTTTTTAACACAGCATGTTAAAACACCAACAAGGGGTGAAGCCAGTCTGGATTTAGTATTTTGTAATAATCAGGATAGAATTGAGGGTGTAGAAGTGATTGAACCACTAGGGTCAAGTGACCATAATGTAATACAATTCTCAGTATTTTTAAGAGTACAGTTGCAAAGACTAAAATTGTTAGGTTGAACTTTGGTAGGACTAATTTTGAGCAGATTTGACAAAGTCTAAGTAGGATACACTGGGATAAGCTTATAAGTGTGGAGACAGTTGAGGAGCAGTGGAACAGGTTTAAAAATGATTTACATGTAATGTAGGACAGATACATACCTAAATTTGGAATTAATAGGAAACTAAAAAAAATCCACGGTGGATTAATAAAGATTTAAAAAAGAAGTTGCAAAGGAAAAACTGCTTTATAAGGCATATAAGACTAATGACTGCAAAGTGAATCATAGAGCGTATGAGAACATAAGGGCAATCATTAAGAAGGATATCAGGGAGGCTAAAAGACAGTTGGGGAGGAGTATAGCAGATAAGTCGAAAGACGACCCTAAGAGATTCTTTCAGTATTTTAGTAGTAAAAGAACAAGGAGGAGGAGGTCAAGTGCATCAGAAATAGTAAAGGGGAATTAAAAGATACAGACAGTGAAATAGCGGATGCCCTAAACTTACATTTTTCTGAGGTGTTTACAATTGAGCAAGTGGATAACCTCCCAGAGGTAAATTGCGACTACTAAGGAGGTACTGAAGGATTTGGAAATTGTACAGGGAGAGTTGCTGCTCAGATTAAATAAGCTGAAATCAAACAAATCACCAGGACCAAATAATATTTACCCTCGAGTTCTTAAGGAGGCTAGCGAGTACATATTTTTAGGAAGTCACTGCGCACTGGAGAGATTCCGAAGGACTGGAAAATGGCAAATATCATCCCATTATTTAAAGAGGGTGACAGGGCAGATCCAAACAACTATAGGCCAGTAAGCTTAACATGCATCACAGGAAGATTAATGGAAGGAATTATTATTAAGGATAAGATTGAGCAACACCTGGCAAGGACAGGAGTTTTTCTGAACAGTCAGCATGGGTTCAGAAGAGGGAGGTCGTGTTTTACTAACATGCTGGAATTCTATGAGGAGGCAACAAAAGGATACGATCAAAGTGGGGCATATGATATTATTTATCTGGACTTTTGATAAGGTGCCACATGAGAGGTTGGGCATTAAATTAAAAGAAGTGGGAGTTCAGGGTGATGTTTTTAGATGGGTGCAGAATTTGCTCAGACACAGGAAGCAGAGGGTGATGGTGCGAGGAACCTCATCAGAACTGGCCGATGTTAAGAGTGGTGTTCTACAGGGGTCAGTGCTAGGGCCGCTGCTAAGTTTGCTGGTTAAGTTTGCAGATGATACCAAAATAGGTGGATTAGCAGATAATTTGGAATCCTTTATATCATTACAGAAGGACTTGGATAGCATACAGGCTTGGGCAGATTTGTGGCAGATGAAATTTAATGTCAGTAAATGTAAAGTATTACACATAGGAAGTAAAAATGTTAGGTTTGAATACACAATGGGCGGTCGGAAAATTGAGAGTACACTTTATGAGAAGGATTTAGGAGTCATAGTGGACTCTAAGCTATCGACTTCCCGACAGTGTTCAGAAGCCATTAAGAAGGCTAACAGAATGTTAGGTTATATAGCATGATGTGTGGAGTACAAGTCCAAGGAGGTTATGCTCAACCTTTATAATGCACTGGTGAGGCCTCATCTTGAGTACTGTGTGCAGTTTTGGTCTCCAGGCTACAAAAAGGACATAGCAGCACTAGAAAAGGTCCAGAGAAGAGCGACTAGGCTGATTCCAGGGCTACAGGGGTTGAATTATGAGGAAAGATTAAAAGAGCTGAGCCTATACAGTTTAAGCAAAAGAAGGTTAAAAGGTGACATGATCGAAGTATTTAAAATTATGAAGGGAATAAGTACAGTGGATCGAGACTGTTATTTTAAAATGAGTTCATCAAGAACACTGGGACACAGTTGGAAACTTGTTAAGGGTAAATTTCGCACAAACATTAGGAAGTTTTTCTTTACACAAAGAACGAAAGACACTTGGAATAAGCTACCAAGTAGTGTGGTAGACAGTAAGACGTTGGGGAGTTTCAAAACTCGACTTGATGTTTTCTTGTCTTTATTGAATACATCTATCAAACATTCACAGTCACAAGCCTGTAATGCAGCCATCTTCAGCTCCTT
This sequence comes from Erpetoichthys calabaricus, assembly GCF_900747795.2. Taxonomy (NCBI): domain Eukaryota; kingdom Metazoa; phylum Chordata; class Cladistia; order Polypteriformes; family Polypteridae; genus Erpetoichthys; species Erpetoichthys calabaricus. The sequence goes on along the minus strand of NC_041396.2, from coordinate 173,454,310 downwards.
TTTGTTTCAGGGGCTTGTCCTCTGAAGTTTTCTCTTCATCATATGGAAGACAAGCTACATTGGATTTAAATCGGGTGATTGGCTTGGCCATTCTAGTATGTTTTAACTTTGAAAAACTCTTACATTGTCTTAGCAGTATATTTGGGATCAGTTTCTTGTTGTAGAATATAGTGCTGGCCAATGAATTTGGAGGCATTTACTAGAACCTAAACAGATAAGATGTTTCTCTACAGCTAAGAATTCATTATGCAACTGCCACCAGCAGTTACATCATCAATGAAGGCAAGTGTGCCAGTGTACATGGCATGCATACATGCTGAAGTCATAATACCACCATCACGTTTAACAGATGAGGTGGTATGCTTTGGACCTTGGGCAGTTCTTTTTCATCTCCACACTTTGTTCTTGCCATCACTCTGACATAGGTTAATGTTAGTCTTGTCTGTCCACAAGAAGTTTTTCCAGAATTCTTGCATGCTCTTTTTTGCAAACAGTAATCTGGCCATCCTGTTCTTGTGGTTAACTAGTGGTTTGCATGTTGCAGTGTGGTCTCTGAAGTCTGCTGCATATAGTAGTTTCTGACAGATCCACATCTGTCTCCTGAAGACTTTCTGACATATCGGACAGGTGTTTGGGGCTTTTTTCTTAACCATAGTGAGGATTCTTCTGTCATCAGCAGTGCATGTCTTCCTTGACCTACTAGTCCCTTTGCAATTACTGAACTCGCCAGTGCATTTTCTTCTTAATGATATTTCAGACTATGGATTTAGCTCATCGTAAGGTTTTTCCAATGTCTCTAATGGTTTTATTCTTGTTTTTCTTTTTTTTTTTTTTTTTATAAATTTTATTGTAATCATTCCATACAAATAGATCAGTTTTTACAAAAAATAGGATTGAAAACAAGTCGACCCCCACCCCTGAGAAAGAGAATATGGCCAATGGGGTAAACCTTAAAGCTTGTAAACATACCTAAATTGATTAGTTTAATTGGGCAATAGAGGTGAATGGAGAAGAGAAAGAAATGCGGAGATGTCTTGAGAGAATTGCTTCCTCAGTGCTTTAAGAGCTTATTCTAAAATATTATTGATTCGGTCCTGCCAGGTTTTGAAAAAGGTCTGTACAGATCCTCTAACTGAGAATTTGATTTTTTTCCAATTTCAAATAGTATAAAACATTGGTTTCCCACTGACGTAAAAGAGGAGAATTAGGATTCTTCCAGTTTAGCAAAATAAGTCTGCGTGCCAAAAGTGTAGTGAATTCAGTCACAGTTTGTTTGTCCTTCTCCACTAAACCCATCTGGAAGAACACCAAACACAGCTGTTAATGGGTTAGGAGGAATTGTGACACGAATGCTGTCTGAGAGGCACTTAAAAGCTTTGGTCCAAAATGATGTTAATTTGGTGCAGGCCCAAAACATGTGACCCAGTGAGGCTGGGACTTGATTGCAGCATTCGCAGGTTGGATCTTGCCCTGGAAACATTTTGAATAGTTTTAAGCGAGACAGATGTGCTTGATATATAATTTTGAATTGAATAATTTTATGCTTTGCACATATGGAGGTCGAGTGAATTCTCTGTATTGCTACTTTCCACTCCTTTTCTGATATAGATTTCTTAAGAGATCTTTTTCCCATTGTCCTCTTGGATCTTTGAAAGGGAGGAACTGTAAAATAATTTTATATGTTGCAGAGATGATATTTAAGTCCTCGAAATTGAGCAATATTTTTTCCGGCATGGAGGAAGATGCAAGATGAGAAAAATCGGGCAGGTTCTGTTTAACAAAGTTCCTAATATGAAGATAGTGAAAGAAATGTGTTGCTGGAAAGTTAAATTTGGAATGTAATTGTTCACAGGATGCAAAGATGTTGTCTATATAAAGATCTCTAAGCAATTTAATCCCAAATCTTTTCCAGATATTAAAAAGTGCATATGTTTGCGAGGGTTGAAAGAGGTGGTTCTCTTGCAGAGGGGCCACAAATAAGTTTTCTATAAAAATGCTTTCTACATTGGTTCCATTTTCTGAGTGAATGAGGCACAATTGGGTTCGTAGTATATTGGCAATAACTTGCATTTATTGGGGCACAAAGCAGGGAATATAAAGAAGTACTGCAGGATTTTACTTCTTTTGCGGATCTATTTGTGTCCAGGTTTTTATAGCTTGTATGTTTGCTGCCCAGTAATAAAACTGAAATTTGGGTAGAGCCATGCCACCTTCTGCTTTAGGTCTTTGTAGGGTCGCTCTTTGGATACATGGATGTTTTGATTTCCAAATAAATGAGGTTATGGTTGAATCTAATTGCTTAAAAAATTATTTATTGATGTATAGTGGAATGTTTTGAAATAAAAAAGAAGCTTAGGAAGAATATTCATCTTAACAATGTTAATTCTTCCAGCTAGAGTGAGATGAAGGGCTGACCATCTATGCAAGTCTTGCTTAATTTTTTCCATACAGACGGCGAAATTTTGTTGATAAAGAGCATTGCGTTTACTTGTGATATTTACCCCGAGGTATTTAAACTGATCTGCAATGATAAAAGGTAGGGTGTCCAATCTAATATTATAAGCTTGAGAATTCACTGGAAAAAGTACACTTTTATTCAGATTAATTCTGAGACCAGAGATCTTTTGAAATTCTGTAAGTGCTGTGAAGACTGCAGACACAGAGTTTTGTGGGTCTGATACAGTATATACAGTACTATATCATCTGCATATACAGTGGAACCTCAGTTCACAAACGTCTTGGAACACGTACAAATTGGTTTACAACCAAAAAGTTCGCCAAACTTTTGCCTCGGTTCACGACCACCCACTCGGTATACAAACAAGCCAATTTCCCTTTTAGTTTGTACATGTTCAGTCTCTCCCTGTGCATTTCCTGTGCAGCGAGCAAGAGAGAGAGAGCGAGACACACACACAGAGGCAGCGCAAGAGAGAGAGACGCGCACACACACAGGCTGCGCGAGAGAGAGACAGACGCACACACACAGGCAGCGCGAGAGAGAGACATGCACACACACAGGCAGCGCGAGAGAGAGGGGGCTGGACGCATAAGGTAGGAAGGCAGTTAAAGAATGCACTGGGCTTGATTTTGTTTTCACTTCTGTTAACAGTGATCGGTAGCGTGCATTGTTGCAATGTTACTTTTCTTGGTGGTTTATTAAATTACGGATTTTTTAATTTTTTTTTTATATTTTATTAATTTTTATTGTAATCATTCCATACAAATAGATCAATTTATAACCAAACAAATTAAAGACAAATCAAACCCCACCCCTGAGAAGGAGAGCTTAGCTAAAGGAGAATTGCTTAGGGCTTTTTAATAAGACAACATTAAGCAAAGGAAAGGGAGAAATAAATATATATGTAAATAAGAGATGGAGAAGGGAATTAAATGCGGTAATGGTTATTTCTCTTATTCTAAAATAATATTGATCAGATCCTGCCAGGTTTTGAAAAAATTTTGTACAGATCCTCTAACTGAGAATTTGATTTTTTCCAATTTCAAATAATATAAAACATCGGTTTCCCACTGACTTATCAGAGGAGAGTTAGGATTCTTCCAATTTAACAGAATGAGTCTGCGTGCCAAAAGTGTAGTGAATGCAATCACCGTTTGCTTGTCCTTTTCCACTTCAAGTCCGTCTGGAAGAACACCGAACACAGCTGTTAATGGGTTAGGAGGGATTGTGACCCCAAGGCTGTCTGAAAGGCACTTAACAATTTTTGTCCAAAATGATGTTAATTTGGTGCAGACCCAGAACATGTGACCCAGTGAAGCAGGAGCTTGGTTGCAGCGTTCGCAGGTTGGATCTTGCCCTGGAAACGTTTTGGACAGTTTTAAGCGAGACAGATGAGCTCGATACATAATTTTTAGTTGAATAATTCTATGCTTTGCGCATATGGAGCTCGAGTGAATTCTCTGCTTTGCTACCTTCCACTCCTTTTCTGATATATTGATTAAGAGATCTTCTTCCCAATGTCCTCTTGGATCTTTGAAAGGTAGGGACTCTAATAGGATTTTATATAATTCGGAAATGGTGTTTAATTCCTCGGCATTGAGCAGTATTTTTTTCCAGCATTGTGGAGGGTGCGAGGTGGGGAAAATCGGGCAATTTCTGTTTAACAAAATTTCTAATTTGAAGATAGTGAAAGAAATGTGTAGCTGGGAGGTTGAATTTTGAACGTAATTGTTCAAAAGATGCAAATATATTGTCTATATAAAGATCTCTGAGCATTTTAATCCCAAAACTTTTCCAATGTGCAGCGAGCAAGAGAGAGAGAGCGCGACACACACACACAGTCAGCGCAAGAGAGAGACGCGCACACACACAGGCTGCGCGAGAGAGACAGACGCACACACACAGGCTGCGCGAGAGAGACAGACGCACACACACAGGCTGCGCGAGAGAGACAGACGCACACAAACAGGCTGCGCGCGAGAGAGACGTGCACACACACAGGCAGCACGAGAGAGAGACAAGACGCACACACACAGGCAGCGTGAGAGAGAGGGGGCTGGACGCATAAGGTAGGAAGGCAGTTAAAGAATGCACTGGGCTTGATTTTGTTTTCACTTCTGTTTACAGTGATCGGTAGCGTGCATTGTTGCAATGTTACTTTTCTTGGTGGTTTATTAAATTACGGATTTTTTTAAATGTTCATTTTTTTCCCTGTGATTAAAACTCATTAAAAAAAGTGTTTTTAGCCAGCGGTTTGTAGCGCTATAGCGCGAACTATTGCAGTATTAGTTTTCTCTGTTGTTCAAGGTTTTCTCAGTGTTATTCAATGTTTTTACATTTAGTTTACTATTACGCTGTGCATTCTATGGTTTAATTAACTATATTTGTGCTTAAAAACTTAAAAAAATATATATATTTGCATACAGTTCGTATGGTCTGGAACGGATTAATTGTATTTACATACAATCCTATGGGGGAAATTGCTTCGGTTCACAACCAAATCGGTTTACGACCAGAGTTTTGGAACGAATTATGGTCGTGAACCGAGGTTCCACTGTAGAGACATTTTTTGTTCCAGTCCTTCTCTGATAATCCCCTTTATCTGATAAGGATTTCGACAGTGAACCGCCAGTGGTTCAGTGGCGATTGCAAATAGCAGTGGTGAGAAGGGGCAACCTTGTCTGGTACCACATTCTAGTTTAAAATAGTCTGAACAAATGTTGTTAATACAAACTGAAGCTTCTGGATTGGTATACAGTAGTTTGATCCATGCACAAATGTTCGGGCCAAACCCAAATTTCTCTAATGTAGTGAAAAGGTAATTCCATTCAATCATGTCAAATGCTTTTTCTGCATCCAATGATGATAATATTTCTGGGGTGTTTGACTTTGCTGGTGAGTATATTACATTAAAAAGGCATTGAAGATTGGAAGATAAGTGTCGACCCTTGATAAATCCAGTTTGATCTTGTGATATTACCGAAGGCAGCACTTTCTCCATCCTTCTAGCTATGATTTTTGAGAGTATCTTAACATCATCCATATTACTAAACGAGAATGGTGAACCGGATGGACGTAGGGACATGGGCCGTGGACGCAAAAGACGTAGTGCGCAGGCGCCACACAAAGCCCCCCCCCCCATAGTGAAACGGGAGAGACTATGCACGTGTGCCACACAAAGCCCCCCCCCACACCAGAGCAAACGGGAGAAACTACGAACCGTCAGAGTAGGAAACAAAATAAAACGTCATAAAGAGGATAAAGAACAGGGACAAACACATGAAGAGCAGGTTACAGAACAAAGCCCCATAAAGGGATTAAAGAAACAAAGCACCCCCCCCCCCGCCCAGTGAAACGGGAGAGACTACGCACGTGCGCAGACACCACACAAAGCCCCCACCCCCCCTGCACCACAGCAAAACGGGAGAGACTACGAACCGTCACAGTAGGAAACAAAGTAAAACGTCATAAAGAGGTTAAACAACAGGGACAAACACATAGAGAGCAGGTTACAAAACAAAGCCCTCAGAAATAAAACACAGAGTAGGAAATGAAGTAAAACTTCATAAAGGGATTAAACAACGGGGACGAACACATGAAGAGCGGGTTACAGATGATGAAAAGTGGAATGCGACAGCTACAAACAAACCTGGACACTGAACACATGCAGACCAAGATACAGAATATAAAAGCAGAAACAATGACAGTTAAACGTCCACAACACACAGCGGAGGCGGACCCTGAAGGTTCAGGCGCCTACATCGGCCGTCAGAACGCGCAGTGAAGTACAAAAGGCAAAGGCGCCTGCACAGCATGGTAAGAACCGACATAATACGGAAGGCGCAGGCGTCGCCGCCATATTCTGAGTGGCACTAATGCGTAGATCTAATGAACGTGGACTCCTACAACGCGCGTCTCAAACTGCATAAGCAAAGCAGGCACGGGTTCAACACGACACAGCTCGAGTGACCGAGATACAAACACGCGACTGCCTGGATATAATTAATGAACGCAGGTGCCTACAATGTACGTCTGAAATGACGCAAACCAGGCAGAGACTCCTCCAAAAAGAAAGAGCTCGACTACACGATATACGAAGTGAAAAAAATAAAATCGCCATGGACCAGGGGTCATTATAACAAAAACAGAATAAAGCGAGGTCTCAAATGAAAGACAGAGTGGAAAGCAAAGTAAAACGTCATAAATGGTACGGACGGGACTCCGTATTACCAGTGGAGAGCCCCAGAGTGACACGGGCGAGCGCTCCGTATTAAACGTGCGGCATCCTCACACCTGGCTGCCCAGCGGACACGGGTTCAAAACGCCGGGGGTAGGCGAGCGAAGCGAGCAGGGGGCGAAGCCCCCTTGTTATTCAGAAGTGAAATTGGTCTGTATGATGCACATTGTAATAAGTCCTTATTTTGTTTAGGAAGGACGGTGATTAATGCTTGGCGAAAAGTTTGAGGTAGAATTTGATTGTCTCTAGCTTCTGTAAATGTTGCTAATAGGAGGGGAGCTAGCTGAGTGGAGAATTTCTTATAAAATTCTGCAGGGTAGCCATCAGGGCCTGCTGCGTTCCCGCCTTGAAGTGACTTTTTAGCATCTAGTAATTCTAATAGCGCCAGAGGTTTATCCAGTTCCTCCGCATTAAAAGTATCTATTTGTGGTATCTGTAATGTATCCAGAAATGCATTAGATTGTGTGTTGTCTTCTTTAAACTCAGTAGAATATAAGGATTTATAGTAGTCTCTAAATGTTTGCATTATATTTTTATGGTCAATGATTTCATCTCCGTTCGTGTTGGTGATTACTGGGATTGCATTGCGAACTTCTTGCTTGTGGATTTGTTGAGCTAAAAGCTTATTAGCTTGCTCTCCGTGTTTATAGTAATGATGTCTTGATTTATAAATAAGTTGTTCAGTTTCTTTAGTTGTCAAGAGGTTAAGTTCTGAATGCAGAGCCTGCCTTTTCCTATGCAGAGCCTCGCTTGGACGCCTGGCATGTTCTTCATCTATTCTAGTAATTTCTCTTAAAGTATTTAGACTTTATTGGTAATAGATATCTTACTTTTTAATCCTCAAACGCCGCTGCATGGGGGCTTGTTTTGTTTTGTCTCTCAGTATGTCAGAGGACTGAGACTTTGTGAAGTGGGGTTCAGCCTCACGTGGGGGGATAAGGGGGGGAGAGAAAGAGAGCAGGCTATATCTAATCTATACTTTTAATTCTTATAATTATAACTACCAACGTAACAATAGGCTGCATAGCAATAACTTGTGGGGAAATTGGAAATTAAGGTTAAAGCTGTCTCACTTCCAGTTAATACTATAAAATGGCATGAAAAATTCAGAATCAATGTCTCCATAATGGGACAGTTAACTTTGTGAGCTGGAAAGTTAAAGGCCTGAATCACGAATTAAAGAGAAAGAAAGTATTCTCTCACCTAACAGGTTCAAACGCTAAAATAGTATTTTTACAGGAGACCCACGTACTAAGCGAGGATCAGTTCCGGCTGCAAAAAGATTGAACTGGCCAAATGTTCCATTCTAGCTTTACAAAGAAAACTAGAGGTGTGGGAATTCTCATACATAGAACAGTCTCATTTGTAGCATCAGATGTAGTATCTGATCCTGAAGGGAGATATGTGATTGTCATGGGCAACTTATTTACCTGTAAGATGATTTTGATAAATGTTTATGATAAGGAATTCATGCAGAATGTATTTGCATCCATCCCCAATGTGAACACTCATAAAATTATAATGGCTGGGGACTTTAATTGTGTTTTAAATCCACTCTTAGATAGGACTCCTGTCACAGGGGGGATGGCATCTAACACTGCAAAGATAATTACACAGTTTGTAACTGACCACAACTTATCAGACCCCTGGAAGTTTCTAAACCCAAACTCAAGAACATATTCGTTCTACTCACCAGTACATCATTGCTACACAAGGATTGACTATTTATTTATAGATAATAATTTCTTGCCTATGATTAAATCTTGCAAATAAGACACTATTGTTATTTCCGACCATGCACCTCTTATCTTGGAGCTAAAGTCATTATGCCCCACACACTCACCTCGCAGATGGCTTCTTAACCTGCTTCTATTAGCAGACGAGAACTGTACAGAATTTATATCCAAACAAGTCAGTTTCTTCCTAGAGACATACATCCTCAGAGGTTTCTGTAGGAATACTCTGGGAAATTCTAAAGGCATTCTTAAGAGGACAGATTATTTCATATCTTTCCCACGGGAATAAATTAGAAACCAAGAAAGTATCAGAGTTATTCTTGTTTTTCAACCTCATAATGGCTTCTTTGATTTTCATTGGCACAGCTCTTGTACTCATGTTGAACAACGGCAACTACATACTCAAGAAGTAGTCTGTAGGTAGAAGCAAGTCTAGGTATCTTATGCCTCTGCTAATGAAGCAATGAAGCATACCTGAGAAATCATAAATAGCTGTGATGCCAATTGTCCCAAATATTATGGTGCCCTGAAATGGGGAACCATGTATTTAAAGCGTTGTCATTTCTACATTGTGTGACCGAAATGTATGCAAATACCCTTAAATTGAAGTCTGCAATGTGCACTTAAATCACATCTGAATTGTTTGATTTGTAATTTTGAACTGTGGAGTAAATGATTAAATCCAGCAGGGGAGAGCACTTTGAGTAGTGAGAAAAGTGCTATATAAATTTAAAGAATTATTATTATTATGATTTGATACATTTTATTCTAGGTATGACAGCAGTTGCTATAGAGTAATGAATGGACAATTTGACTAGCTTTATCATAAAGAATTAAATAGTCAGTACTGCTTGCTTGGAATGAATGTGAACTAAAGTAAAATTCAAGCTTTCTGAGTTGAGAGTATTCAGCATTGTCTTATTCACAGAATTACCACCTACTAGAAGAAATTCTGTTATTTTCTATATAAAGATGGGCATAATACCAGTGTGATGTTGCGCCACAATCTGGATTTTGCCATATCACTGATACTGGCATAAGGCCAAATATGGTGAACCAAAATAGCCTATTCAAGACCATCAAAAGTTGAACTTCAACATAATCTCTAAACTCAAGAAAAAATATTATTTATAGTATATATAACTCATCATGAATATAATCCTCAAAGTGACGTTCACAGGACACCCTAACTGCTCGTGTAGACTTCCCCATTCATTCCAGCCTTAGCCCCTTGCTTCAAATCCAACTCACTCTCAATCCCTCTTTTCACCCGACTGTCAAAAACATATGACCTCAGGTCAGACAACACAACTTCAATGTCCACAATCAAGCTTGGACCGGGGTGTTCTGGTACTGGGTATACTTATAAGCCTCCTTATTTTCAAACATAGTATTTGTTTTGGACAATCCATTACTAGTACAGAAATTCAATAACAGCTAACCGTTCTGGTTCATATCAGGCTGGCCATTTTTCCTAATTGGGTCTTTCTCTGGGTATCTCAGTCATTCCTGTTGTAAGTTTTGAGTTCACCCAGTAAAGTCATTGGGTGTTTTTCTTTTAATCACCTCACTAATCATCTTTAAGAGAACTGAATATTCTGAGCAGCTATTATGTGCATACGCACAAACAATAGTCTTTAGAGTTTTCCACTCTTCAACTCATTTTGAATTGAGGCAACACTCTTGCCTACTTGAGAAAACTACATTTGCACTTCCCTCAGCTGGGGGCTTGTGAGTATTCCCACATTTGTCTGATACCTTTCACACTTTGGAACTTCAGAGTAGGAGAGGGACCACTCCAATCTAGAAGTTTGGAACCAGATCTCATGCTATGTGTGGAGGTGAAAACAACTTTATTTACATTAGCTGGTACTTTTTCATGTCCCACACCAGCTCAGGCTCCTTCCCTGTCATAGAAGTAAGTTGTCAAGTTTCCAAGGTCTAATCTGTCTATATCTTTTCTGCCTGTTCCTGCCACAATGGACTGTCATCTTGCCATTGTGGTGGGTCTTGCGCAACTTGGGGTTGCTCAGAATTAGGTCATGTAGAGATTTGAGCTCCTGGTAGGGCTTCTGTTTGTGAACAGGTTTGGACTTAAAGGGCAGAAAAAAGAATGATTCACAAGGCTTGGTAGTGGTATTCAGCAACGAATGCCTGGTGTTTAGGCAACCCACATAACCTGGTGGGGCTCAGCCTCAAATGGCAATTGGAAGCAATCTTGGAGACTCACCTCCTTCAAGACAGAGGGGGAGGGTCAAGTGTGATGCCAGTTTATTGGCAGACATAGGCCTAAATTCTTCTTTTTATCTGAATTGTAATTAATATTCATTGGGTTGTTACCATTTTGTACTTAGAAATAAAGCCAACTAGGTTTGACACAGATTAATACATAGTAGTCTTAACTAACACTGAGGAATAGTAGAATACAGTGTTTACTTTGTCATCTTTTTCAGTCACTTTGTGCTTTCATGTACCCATATCACCAAATGTAATGAGTGACACATACAGCTGCAGAAATAAGGTCAGTCATAGTTAGGCAGCTAGATTGGCAGTTAACTGATTAGTTGAGAGGTGGAACCCACTGTTGGAATTCCCAGTGTCCTAAGTATTTGTCCCAACTGTGCTGTCTCACAGAGTATAGCCGCTGGGAGGAGAAAGTGATAGGCTAAGTGATTCCTTAGCAGACAGAGAACACATCATACAGTTGTCCATTAATGGAAAGTCTTCATGGCATCATTATGCCTTTTTGTATTCCATGAGGTACTGGTTTCTCTATCGAAAGCTGCAGGATATTTAATGACAAAGTTGATGTGCTGTGCATACCTGTGGTTCAAACTTTAGTTTACATTATTTGTTTTGTGGTTTAAAGCACAGTAATATTTAATCACTTACATTCTCTGAATAAGTTTAAAACATTTTTCTTTAAAGTAAGTAAGAACACATTATACATTTTTACTGATTTCCCATTAATAGCCATTTTTCGTTGCAAGTTTAAACTTATCTCTCTATTATAAAAAAAAATCCTGGGAGAGAATGACGGGAGATGAGACGTGATCTTAACGTTAAGATCACGGAAGACACTTAAAAGCTCCGTGGTCATTAACTTTCGTCTCGCCGGGACCTTAAACGTGAGACTTTGTGCCAAGAGATTGACCCAGGACCGTCTCGCGGTGATGTAGAACATGAAATTCTTGCAAGACACGCCCTACTTACAACCAATATCAAATAAGACCACAGGCAGCAAAACATTCAGTCGTCTAAAGGATTTGAGCACACACAGATCCAGGGTCTCAGTGCATATAAAGCGTATAAGGACAATACGTTATAAATGAAATGTCGATGACTAAGCGAAGAGGAAAGCAGCGTGGAAAAAAGTGACTCAAAAGCGTTGGAGAGAAAAAAGAGTGAAAAAGAATAATCTAGGTGCAAATTCAGAAAATAAGGAAAGTAATTATCACCCCGGAACAAGTGGAATTGAAAAAAAAGGCACGTCCAATCGGGCTCAGAATTAAAAGACAGAGATTAAAAGACAAAGTAGAACTTCATAAAGCGTTCACAAACGTTGGTGCTATACACATACAGAGCAGGTTAGAGATTATGAAAGCAGTGGAATTCGAAAGGCTCAAAAAAAAAAAAAAGGTGCAATACACGTGGAGAAAGTTAAAGAATATGAAAGTAGGAAAATTAGAAAGTATAAAAAAAAGAAAGTAAAGATCGCAGTAGTGCAAACAAACTGAAATTATTACTCGAAAAAGGGAAAATAATCACCACGGACCAGCTGTCATTGGAAAAAAAAGCAGGACAAAGCAAGGTCAGAAATAAAAGACAGAGTAGTAAACAAAGTAAAACGTCATAAAGAGGTTAAAAAAACAAGGGGGCCAAACACATGCAGAGCAGGTTAGAGATATTGAAAACTGGAATTCAAAAGACTCAAAAAAAAACGTAGGCGTGATACACATAATGAGCAAGATACAGAATATGAAAGCAAAAAAAATGACAGTGTCAAAACAAAGACAGTAAACATCGCATTAGCGCAAAAAAGAGAAATTATTACTCAGAGAAATAACGAAAAGACTAATAAAGATCGAATATATGGACATAGGTGATATGTCAGAAGTATGTAAATATTGTAAGGCTTTGAAGTTTAAGTCAGAGAATCTCAAAAATGTGGTTTACCTCACATGCATTTATTGGTTACTTTGCAAAAAAAATTATTAACTGCTGATGATGCAGATCGTTTTGTCTGTGCTAAAATTCCAAACAGAGAAACCTATCCTGAATTATGGTACAAAGTCATTAAACACATGTGTCACTGGCCTCATTTAAAAGATTCAGCATATTGGGACTCCAAAGATTCCAAATATTGTTTTTACAGAAGTTCTGAAATAAAAGTGAAACTAATGAAATAGCAACAATTCAAAGAAAAAAAAAATCTTGAAAGTGTGTGTCCGGAAAACCAAACACGGGGGTGAGCGAAGCCCCCTAGTAGTACAGAATAAAATGTGGGTTATGAATGTCTGCAGGAAACAGATGCCAGGATTTTTATATGGTTTTGTGGTGTCATTTTTGTTTTGTAAAGCACTTTATTATATAGTTGATAAGCATTTATCAAAGAATTTAAGATTTTTCATCTTTTTTTCGCCCATCCCAAAAGAATTTAACAAATTGTCCCGAAAAAGGTAGATTGTTATATCTGTTATGCAGCTAACTTGAGGTGTTAATTTTTAGTATGAGAATCACATGTGCCTACTTGAATTCTGCAGAAATGAAATTCAAAGAGAAAATAACCTTGTCGAGAATAGTGCAGCTTGGATGTCTCTGTGAAAACTACGCAGTTTTGCACTGCTTACAATGCATGACATCCAACTTTAATTCGCTATTTATATTTTGTCATCCATTTATATACAAAGCAAACAAATCATTCTGTCTTAAATATAATATACCATAACATTTGCTACAGTATATTTGGAATTCACTCTTTGTCTTTGCCAAATGGTCCTTTGTCCATTTTGTGGTGTTGTCTTCCTTACCTTCCTAATTAGTCTCTTTTGTTGTGTTTTCTGCAACTTAATAGGGAAAATTGTAACTCTTTCTGGCACAACAGTTTAGGTGCTAAAGTTAAAGTAATACTGCTTTTCAGTCTCCTCAGACTAGGTTCAGTCACTGGCAAAAAGTTTAACCTTGGAATAATGGTCCAGCTCCAGAGTTCTATGGAGGGTCTCAAAGAAGGTGTTTATTTCTTCCTAATTAGGTCAGTTTCCTCTCCACCCATCACCTTCTGTCTGTAAAGAAGATGAAAAGATGCATGTACTTTGTTTTAAAAGAAGATGTAGCCTCTCATGTTTGGATCAAGGTTCTTTCCAGTTACATATCAACTACATGCCCATAGTTGTATTATTTTGTTTATCAGAGTAAACCAGGGTTCAGCTTGCAAATACAAGCTTAAATATGTTCCTTTGGGTGAATTTTCCTCTGAGTCTTCTGCAGACATGTCAGCTCATCCTTGATTTATACCTTTGATTTAAGATAACACAGACAAATTTAGACACAGTCTTAGATCTGGACACCAAGACCAACTGAACATTCTGCAGTATTATGTAAGTTTGTGCTGTGGAGCCAGTTAAGAAGAAAATATCCTTATTTCTATTTTAGAATTATAGGGAACCAGGGCTCGTACCAGCAGCATATGAGGTAGTAGAACTGAGAGAGTTACTAGGCTTTCCCAAGGCAGACACATATTCAGATGTTCTCATACTGGGCTAGTTAAGAGACACTATTCAACCTAACATGCATTTTTTAAAATTTGAAATAAAGTGTATGAAAACATAGAAAAAAGTGGTGTAGTCAGGATCAATTTCTAGTGTCCTCAGCTGTGAGGTAGCAGTGCTAATTACTGAACCACTGTTCTGTCTGTTACAATAAGCTTGTAGCGCAAATTTACAATAAAAGTATACAGTTGAACTGATATAAAGCAATTTTGTCCAGGCAGATATGTTTGGGCCAAACCCAAATTTGTGCAGTGTGGTGGATAAATAGTCACATTCAGCTCTGTCAAAGGCTTTTTTTCCATCCAAAGATGATAAGATCTCTGGTGTGTTGGATTTTGTAAGTGAGTACAGGCAGTCCCTGGGTTGCGTACTAGATAGGGACTATAGGTTTGTACTTAAGTTGAATTTGTATGTAAGTTGGAACGGGTACATTATTTTAATAAATGCTATTGTTGACCGACTATAACCAAGTGCTCTGCCAATGAATGATGGAGTTTCACCTCTCTCTGACCTTTTTATTATTTCTACTTTATTTTCAATGGTGATGGTTTTTCTCTTCTTTACTGTATCACCAGCACTTGGATCAGATTTGTGTTTCAGAGACATTCTTGAAGGGTGAAGACAAAAGGTTAAGATGAGCTCTTCTGCACAGCACTGTACACGTTATCACAGCAGGAAGGCACCCGTCAACACGTCTGATGTACTGACAAGAGACAACTTTCTGCTATGTGCGTAATAGTACAAGCAGGCTTGCAATTGAGAATGAATGGGGGCGGCGAAGGGCGGTTCATCACCAGCCAACCTCACAGTCACCTCCACTATAGTATGCTCTCTGCAGTATCCGCCCACCGAGAACGAACACATTGCAGCCAAAGGCGGGTAGTGAATCGCCCAACCCCAATTCAACAGGCAGCCATCCGAGGCACACTACAATGCTACCCCAGCCGCCCCGTTCAGCCACAACTGGGTCACCGCTTGCAGCATTACCAGCCGTGTGTGCTGGGCGGGCAGTGAAACACCCCCCTCTTCTCCATCCAGCCTGCGTCCAGTCAGGAGCAGTAGCTGCGGCAGTGTAGTGGGCGGGCAGCGAACCATCGTCCTGCAAATGAGCGATAGTTGTGGCCTCAGCGACTATGGACCACGGGTCACCGCTTGCCTCCGGGAGCCGCCCGAGGGACACTACACTGCGTGAGCAGCGAAATCGCCCCCCTCCAGCCACCGCTTGCAGCATCCCCAGGCCAAAGATGACAGAGCGGCAGTTACTGAGGCTGCGTCTTCGTTCGTAAGACGTAGGTTGGATGTCCGGAACCTGGGGACTACCTGTATATTGCATTAAACAGACAAGGAAGATTTGAAGCTCAGTGTCTGCCTTTAATGAATCAAGTTTGGTCATGTGGTATTACAGAAGGAAGCACTTTCTTGACCCTTCTTGCTTAAAGCTTCGGAGAGTATCTTAACATCATTATTCAGAAGTGAAACTGATATGGTCTGTGTAGCACACATTGTAGTGAGTCTTATTTTTCTTTGGAAAAATGGTAATTAATGCATGCCAAAAAAGCTTGAGGTAGAATTTTGTTTTCACTCGATTCTATGAATGTTGTTAATAAAAAAGACGCTAACTTAGCTGATAATTTCATTTTAAAATTCTAGTGAGTTGCCATCAGGGCCTGCTGCTTTCTCACTTTGGAGTGAGTTTATAGTATCCAGTAATTCTGAGAGTGTCAGAGGTTTGTCAGTTTTTTCTGCACTAAGAATATCATCACACTGTATTGTATCATAAAACTCCATAGATTGTGTCTCATCTCCTTTAAACTGAGTGGAGTATAAGGGCTTATAGTACTCTTTAAATGTCTAAGTTATATTTTTGTGGTCCATGATGTTATCTCTAATTGTGTTGGTAATCTCTGTTACTGCGCTGCAGTTCCCGCTTTTGAATTTGTTGAGCTAAAATCTTATTAGGTTTCTCTGCATTTTCATAATAATGATGTCACGATTTAAAAATGAGTTATTCAGTTTCTTTTGTTGTCAAGAGATTACATTCTGATTGTAGAGAATGTCTTTTCCTGTAAAGTGCCTCATTTGATGACATGGTATATTCTAGAAATCTCACTAATTAACTCTGACACTTGTTGATCTCCAATTTATTTTAATGAGTAAGTTATGAAATAATCTGTCCCCTTAAAATTTGTCCTGCAGAAACCTTTGAGAATGTGTCTCTACAAAGTAATTGATTTGTTTGGAGATGAACTCTGTAAAGTTCACATCTGCTAATGACAGTGGGTTAAGATGCCACTTAGGAGATGAGTGTGTAGGGCATAATGATTCAATATTGAAGATAATAGGAACATGATCAGAGAAAACAACAGTGTCGTACTTACAAGATTTGATAGTAGGCAATAAATTATTATCAATAAAGGAATAACCACTTCTTAAGTGGTTATGATGTACTGGTGAGAAGAAGAAATATTCCCTTGAATTTGGGTTTCAGAATCTCCATGAGTCTGATAAGTTATGGTCCATTACAATGTTATCATCCATTTAGTTAAACATCTATCCAGGTCTGGATTGTAAAATAGAATAAAAATCTTCAACCATTAAAATTTTATGCTCATAACCTTATCCATATTTTGTGCATATACTGTATATTTATCAATGTAGTGGCCCTTGGGGTCAGATACTACGTCTGATGCTATGAAGGGGATTGCCTTTTGTTTTAAAATTCCTACACCTCTGGTTTTCTTTATATAGCTAGAATGAAAATTTGTCTGAACCAGTCTCTTTGCAGTTGAAATGGGTTCTTACTTAACCTCTCCTTTAAAAAATACTATCTTAGCCTTTAGACATGTGAGATGGGAGTATACTTTGTATACTTTTTTTCCTTGAGTTCATATATACAACATAAACTCAGACTACTTCAAACTAGAACATGGTACACGACAAAGATGCCTTCCATCACCATTTGTTTTTTGTATTTGTCATCGAGACACTGTTCATTTTCAGAGTATTTGCAGATGACATGGTATTTTATATATCATACCCACAAATGGCTTTACTATTAGTCCTTAACCCATTAGTAGAATTTAAAAAGACATTTGGGCTCAAAATTAATTAATTAATTAATTAATTAATTAATTAATTAATTAATTAACTGATTAGTTAAGAGAAAAGCCAAGCAAAATGACACCTGATTAATTAACAATTCCAGTAAATTGTCTAGCACAGTGAACTAGACTGGACATCTCTCCATTCATTCTATCAAAACAGTTTAAATATCTTAAGGCTAAACATCACAAGGAAATGTAAAGTTCTTTTTCAACACAATTTTGGTAACAACATGGAAAAAAATCAAACAAAAGGTTACCCTCCATCTCATCTTAGCAGGCAGAATCAATGCTGTCAAGACGAACACCCTTCCTAAGCTTCTATTTTTATTTCAGAGCATTCCTATACATATTAAATAATTGTTCTTTAAGAAGCTAGACCCAGTTGTAACCGACATTTATCTGGAATTCAAGGCTTCAACATGTTCAATAGATGACCCTACAAAGACCAAAGTTAGACCGTGGCATGTCACTACCTAATTTTCATTATTGAGTGGAAAATATAAATTCAGTACTATAAAGGCTTAAAATTGGCAAAAATTGATGAATTTACACCAGTCTGGTCAGCAATGGAAATAAAATCTTGCTGTACTTCTTTATATGCCCTGCTTTGTGCCGCAGTAAATACTACCTTTGGTCAATATGCCAATAATCCAATCGTCCACCAGTCACTTAGAATATGAATCCAATGCAAGATGCACTTCAAGGCAGAGAAGCTTTTTATTTGTTGTTCCAGTACATGATTATCACCTTTTTCAGTCTTTGCAAACCTAGTTAGTATTTAATCTTTGGAAAATGCTCGGAAATTAAGACACTAAGAGAATCATGTGTAGATGATGTATTTGCATGTTATGAACAATTGCACTTCAAATTCATCTTCCCATCAACACAGTTTTTGCTCTATTCTGAAATTAGAAATTTTATAGAAGTAAATTACCCAATTTTCCAGCCCTCCCATCCATTTCTATTCCAGTGGCAATACTGACTCAGACAGCATCTCAATAATATATAAAAGCATCTCAAAGAATCTTCCCTATGGTAGGGCAGGAAAAGGACCTTTTAAACATCTCAGAAAGGGAGTGGAGATCAGCCATACATAGTAGCATTTTATGTGCCAAGCACTCACAACTTAAAATCTTTCATCAATCACACTTATGTAATTTAAAATTGTCCAAAATTTATCCAGGGCAAGGTCCAACTTGCTATCAGGCTCCAGCATGACTAGGCCACATGTTTTGGGAGTGGACCAGATTAACATCATTTTGAACAAAAATCTTTAAATAATTGTCAGACAACCTTGATGTCACAATCACTCCTAACCCAATAACACCTATGTTTGATATACTTTTGGATGAGTTTGAAGTGGAGAAAGACAAATTGATTGTAAAGGCATTTACTACACTACTAGCACTTAGCCGTAACCTGCTTTACTGGAGGAATCCCAACCCAGTTTTAATAAGTCAGAGGGTAACTGGCATTGTATATGATTTGAATTTGGGGGAAAAAAATCAAATTTTCATTTAGAGAATCTGTCCAAAACTTTTTAAAAACATGATAAGACTTAACTGAAACAAAAAAAAAAATAAATAGAACAAGCATTAATTTAGGTTGAAAAGAATGTTTTCCCATCTCTCGACACACCTCTCTTTCATTCGGGTGGGCGTTGAATTCTTGTTCTGTTAGGTTTTGCTTTTTCTATGTTTTCTTTTTTTTCCTCAAGATTGATTTTGAAATTGTGTTATTAGTTCTGCAAATTTTATCTCTTTCATTACTACAGCTGAGTAGTATGTCTATTGTACAAAAAAGCATCTTAATTTAACACAATTAAGAATATTGTGCATATTTTCATAACCATTATTACATCAATGGATAATTAAAATGAACATTGAAACAAGAATATTTTATTGTTGAAAGGAAAGAAACATGAACAAAACAGTAATAACTGTGCATGCTCCTTGTTCACTATAATCGGGTAAGTGGCTTTATTCTAAATTATTGTGAAATCTAAAGGAACTTAATGAAGGTCATACTTTGCAAATACTGTAAGACTGTATTTCACACGTTCAGATACTCTTTGACCAAATGAAAGGCTTTGCCCATATGTTATTTATAGCCATTTAAGTATTACATGTTAAAAACATTAAGTTTGGAAATATGACCCCAAATATTTTGGTTTGAGCCTAGATCAAGGGTGTCAATTCAGTTTTATAAAGGTTAAAAATAACATGAATGGCACAAAGCCTAACTGACGAGATGCAAACTGAAATGAAATGTCAAACCATGAAAAACTTTCAAGTAACAAACTGCATACTATATGGATAAAACACATTTATCACATTAATGAGTACATTTGCTATTACCTCACGAAACAGAAGCTCTTGAGGAAAAGAAAATAGATATAGCACAAGTCACGACAAATAATGGCTGCTATACGGTATATGGGCTAGATACTGTTAAAAAGTTTTTTTGGCCTAATCAATTTCAACCTCATTAGTAATTTTAAACATTTTGTATTCTGTGCCCCTTAGAAATAATTCTCTGTGTACAGATATATAGAACCTACAATTGATTGCCCTTTCAAAAATATTCCAAATCTCAGTCTGTATAGTGTGGCATGCTTTAAAATTAGCCTATATATGCAGTATTTGCTTTTCTTCACTTTAGTGCATTGCAAATGTAAATCATGCAATGCTCATTGCTAAAGTTTCCTTGACACACCCAATTGCTATAACAGACACCTCATAAACTTCGAAGGACTACAGTACAGTAATCCCTCCTCCATCGCGGGGGTTGCGTTCCAGAGCCACCCGCGAAATAAGAAAATCCGCGAAGTAGAAACCATATGTTGATATGGTTATTTTTATATTGTCATGCTTGGGTCACAGATTTGCGCAGAAACACAGGAGGTTGTAGAGAGACAGGAACGTTATTCAAACACTGCAAACAAACATTTGTCTCTTTTTCAAAAGTTTAAACTGTGCTCCATGACAAGACAGAGATGACAGTTCAGTCTCACAATTAAAAGAATGCAAACATATCTTCCTCTTCAAAGGAGCAAACAAATCAATAGGGCTGTTTGGCTTGTAAGTATGCGAAGCACCGCGGCACAAAGCTGTTGAAGGCGGCAGCTCACACCCCCTCTGTCAGGAGCAGAGAGAGAGATAGAGAGAGACAGATAAAAAAATCAATACGTGCCCTTTGAGCTTTTAAGTATGCGAAGCACCGTGCAGCATACTTAAAAGCTGCACACAGAAGGTAGCAACGTGAAGATAATCTTTCAGCATTTTTAGACGAGCGTCCGTATCGTCTAGGTGTGCGAACAGCCCCCCTGCTCACACCCCCTACGTCAGGATCACAGATAGTCAGTGCAAGAGAGAGAAAGAAAGAAAAGTAAGTTGGGTAGCTTCTCAGCCATCTGCCAATAGTGTCCCTTGTATGAAATCAACTGGGCAAACCAACTGAGGAAGCATGTACCAGAAATTAAAAGACCCATTGTCCTCAGAAACCCGCGAAGCAGCGAAAAATCCGCAATATATATTTAAATATGCTTACATATAAAATCCGCGATGGAGTGAAGCCGCGAAAGGCGAAGCGCGATATAGCGAGGGATTACTGTAATATAGGTTGCTACTTCGCGGATTTTCACCTATCGTGGGGGGCTCTGGAACGTAACCCCCGCGATAGGTGAAAATCCGCGAAGTAGCGACCTATATTTATTTTATTATTTATACATATTTTAAGGCTTTATAAACCCTTCCCACACTCTTATAAACCTTTCTCACTCTCTTGTTAACCTTTCCCACACTCTTATAAACACTTCCTATGTTCTTAAACACTTTCTACATTCTTAAACACCGCAGACCAACACTGCACACTGCACGCAGCGATCAGACGTCAATGTGTCTGCACTCGCTTTGTGAAGGGGGGCAGCTGAACTCACGCTGAGCAGAAATGGACTTTGTGCTGCTTCTGCCAAAATGCCTGCTTGTCGCTCTGCGCGTTCGGAAGGAGGAGGAGTGTGTGTGTGGGTATGTGAGGGCTGAACGCACGTTAGCTCAAACCCCCCTCCCCGGAGGCGCAGTTCGCATTGTCAAGGGGGTGGGGAGCTGAATGAACGCTAAGGAGAAGTGGACTTTGTGCTGGCTTTGTGCTGCTTGTCGCTCTGCCTGTCAATAATTTAAAAGCCTGTACATCACCAATTTTCCTGTCTCACTGTCTTGTCTTGCGTGAAGTTAAAATGTTTTATAATAGTGAGATGTTACTCATATCCTTAGCCCGACATCCACATATCATATGTGTTAACAAAGTGTGTTTTATAAGTTTACATGTGTTTAAAGCATGTGGGATGGGTATTTTAAGGCTTAAACTATAAAAATGTTTATTTATATGGTCTTTCTATATCGCGGATTTTCTCCTGTTGCTGATGGGTCTGGAACATAACTTCCGCGATAGGCGGGCAATCACTTGTATTTAAAAACCTGCGAAGTCGTGAATCCGCGAAAAGTAAACCGCGAAGTAGCGAGGGATTACTGTATGTACTTTTCTGTCTTTTATTAGGGCAATGAGCTCTGTGGTCATCACAGGTCATTGCCTTTGAGTTTCTTTATTCATTTGCTGCAGAGGTTTTTCCTGTTTACTTCTCTATTAAGATCTTGAGACTTCCCCTAAACTGGAAGACAGAAAAAGAACGTTCTGCCATTGTGATATATTTACATTATTTATTTGACAGTAATTTGGGGCTTGTTTAATTTATTATCATGAATATATAGTAAAGTCATAATATGGGGATAATAACAGTTTATTAAATAGATTTTTATTTGTGGATTTATTCTGAAAACTGACCTGCATTCATATATTGATCCACTAATGGAGAATGAATTTTTGCACCGTCTGGCCTAAGTCACATTTTGTCACGGTTTTCTCTGCCATTTCTGTCTATCATGCAATCATTCACCTGCTATCATTGCTGAGCACAGGTCACTTCCAAGGATACAGTATCTTGAGAAAACTTTTAAAATGCAGCTCACAGCCAGTTTAATGATCACATGGGTAAGAAACAAATCTGGGTTGTATGTAAAAATTTTCAAAAAGACCAGAATTAGAAGAAGTTAGAAATGAGCTGTCCTTGAACTTATTGTTTTTAATCTTTGACTAATTTCCCTTACATTTTAAATTATTTGATGCTGTATTATTTTTACCATACCTACGCAGTTATTTACTGTTAGAGGAATCAATGCTTTACATTTTTTCACACAGCTCAGATTAATGGACTTAATTGATATACTGAAGATTTGGCTTCATTCCTTTCTGTAATCATGTGGCATTTATAAACAGAGCTATATTTATAAAACTAATCCTAAAGAAGGTGATAATATTGAAGTAGATAAACATTTCTGGTTTTGACTGTATCCAAGTGTACATTCATAGGTTGTAGCTTATTTGTGTAGGGGTAAAAAAGAAAAGTTTTAACTCTGCTCTAAAAGCCAAATATTAATTGAAAATGGCATTTTGTAAGAATGTTTCAATGTACTGTGTGCATTCTTGACGTCAGTGTTTGGCTGACAGTCCCTACATTTTTCTAGTGACAGGATCTGTTCAGTCTATACTTCCTTTAAAATGGTTTGTTATTTAGGTCGCCTGATGAGAAAGCCCACACCCCCCAATCAAGCCAGCAAAGAGACTTGCTCTCACTGTCTCAGCTGTCAGCTGTGTTGGGACATCTTGAAGATTCAAGCTTCGTTTCACTATTATAAACAGGATACAACAAATGTGTTCATTTCACTGGAAGCTTAAATGATCTTTAAAGCTTTATATCCTGCACAGGCTTGAGTAATTTCTTTTCTAAAGAGATTTAAGAGTCTCAGACCTGGATGGAAGTCAATAATTTCTTATGTTAGGTTTTTGTAAATTAACTACTTGATGACTATTTTAAAAGTAATTTTAAAGTGTAATGTGTTTCAAACTCTAGTAAACTGCATTTCTTAAATTTAATTAGTAATGAAGATATGTTTGGTCATTTAGAATGGCTACAGCAACACTGATGTAAAATGTTTGTTTCTAAACTATTTAATTAAATGTTTTCCACATGCATCCTACTATGCAAAAAAGTTTCTATAGTATTATTAAATGAGCAGTGGCTAGGTTGAACTTAGTTAAGAGAAGTTGTTTTGCATGTTTATTTATTTACTGGTAGACTTTTAATTTTATTTTTAGCCTTTTTCTCAGTGTCTTGCTTACTTTAATATTTAAATGTTTCCTTATCATTGGCTTCTCAATCAGCTGCGGAGGCTGCCCACACCCTTTCATGCCATAGTTTCACCTAGCACCAAAGGCATGAAACCACCTGTTCAAAGACCTCCTTTAATCTACTCTCAATTCATTGCACCTACTTACCTTGTTGTAGCATGATTCTAACTTTATTCATTACTGGACCCACTTTTTCAAATAAAGTTTTTCAGAGAGCCATTAGTCTACCTGCAGCATGATACACAATGTTAGAACTAACATTAGATGAAGAATGAGTCCATTGCAGGGCACATTCATGCAGGCATTCACTCAAAATGTGATGATTTTTAGAGCTGGAAGTTGTAGCTGCCATGAAAGCAATTTTATAACAGTCCACCAAGACTTGTTACCTTAGGTACATTGTAATTAGGTATTTTCTAAGGAATTAGATTATTTTACCAATTATTTTTTCTAGGGGTTAGGTACAGTGTCTCTCTACAGTGAGGACCAAAGTCATTCTTCACCTACAGATCTTCTTTGCTAGAAACAGTGCCGTTGTGGGTAAAGTTTACAGGATCTTAATAGTTGTTTTATTTATACTGTCTAGTGTATTAGTTTCATATAATGAGGATGCGATTTTAAAACTGCCATCCTTCCACTTTTATAAAGGTAATTTCAAGACCCACAAAAAAGCGGAAACCTTCATTTTGGTTTATGTTTTGGCTTTTGAACTTGCATTTAAGAAAGAGCACTATCATTCATTTTGTCTATAATAATTAAAATAGACTTATCATTTTATTTCACACTTCAGCAGTTTCTTTTGTATTATTTTCATATTATATATAGCGTTAATTGCTCATCTTTGTAATCTATATATATAAAATCCCTATGTGCGTCCAGGTGTCCGTGTGTGGGTGTCTTCTGGTGAAGTGCGCATGCGCGGGGCACGGTGCTATGCACGATATTACTGTCAGAGAAAGTTAGAGCCGTTTTACGGAAATACAAACCAGTATTACTGCGAGAGGAAATTAAAGGTACACAATACAGTGACGCATATTACAGCCACATACATGCCAGTATTACTGTCAGAGGAGATTAAAGGCATATTATCGACGCGCACGCCTGTATTACCGCCAGAGAAAATTAAAGGTATATTACGGACGTACAAGCCAGCGGACGTACAAGACGGTATCCTTCAATAAGGGCGCGCACAAAAAGGCGAGCCTCAAAAGGACGACCTCAATTGGGCGCAGCGAATAAAGGCGCGCGTCAATAAAGATCTGCACCTGTTGCTCTTCACATATTCCAGAGCCATTTGAACTAAATTATCTACGCGCCCTTATTGAATAGAGCCGTACAAGACAGTAATACTGTCACAGAAATACACGGCGGCAGCCCATGAAGAACGGTCAGCTCAGCAAGTAAACATCAACAAAAGAAAGGCTGAAAGAAAGAAAAATACGACCAACAAAAAGAATGAGGTCAAAGTCCCTTGCCATTTAATATAGACTGTTCCTACTAATGTTTGTGCACTACTGTTCTAGCGTTGTTTTTGTAAAGTGCAGTCTGTGTTATTAATGTAAATATTTTTGTTCCCGAAACTGCTTGACTCTTGGAAATGTAATGAAAATACTTTCTATTTATCACCAAACAATATTTTTTTCTTTTTTTTTCAGCTTGTGGAAGGCAGCTTTACCTCTCAGGTTAGCCATGAAGTCGATGGACTCATTTTTCAGCCATGTGGGGTAAGTCTTTTTAGCCATTTCTTTGTATACTGTCTAGGATTTCTTTTAGATACAGTAGGTTCAGAAATGCCAACCATGTATATCTCTTACCACATCTTGTTGGTAAAACAATGAAGAGATACCATCTTTTTGTACATCATGTTTTTTTTTACCCTGAAATTATTCTACTGGGTTTAATAAATATAATATTATTAGAATGTGGCAAGTATTCGTATAAATTACATGAAGATGATTTGGTGTTTCTTTTTTATCTTGGATTTTAAGATATTCCTCATTATCATTATCATGAATTTCATTCCACATTGTTTTGATTATTTATACTGTTATTCACAAGTGACCACACTAGTGGACCTGATGTTGAAGTACAGTAAATGTTCAGGATTCAGTTTCATTTGCTCCTATGCCTACTCTGCTGGTTGTTCATTGTCATTATAAGGATACAGTTACAGGAAGCAAAAGTTGAAAAGTATTACCATTATGCAAATAATATTATTAATTACTAGAGGATTTCTCTGTTTCTGTGGTCCTCAAGTGAAAGACAATTTAAAATGTTGTTAAACTAAAGCTTGCCTGAGCTATAAATATGGGTGAAGTCTCATGTGATTGTCAAATGATGAAAATAAAAGTGAAGATTTATTGTTTTACCATATTTTCTTTTTTAAGAATAGTATTTCAGCAATGCTCACCAAATGGAAACAATGAACAATACACCAGGATATCAGGTGGACATGAGGGGCTAAAATCGACAGGTGTTTGGTTTGTGTGGTTTTGAGTAAATCTCTAAATCTGTTTACACAGGAGGTTCACCATTGTTTGTATTGGATATGGCAGCAATATAAATAGATTTTGGCACATTATAATATTGTTTGTCTTTCTTACAATCATATAACAAGTCCATTTGAACTTCTTAAACATGTTTGTCATCCATCTGGGATTATTATTGTCATTCTTCTTCTTATTCCTCTTTACAATGCTTATTTTTGGAGGCCAGCACATATGGGTTGTGTGTGTGTCAATGATATCCTGGAAACTTCTAAGCAAATGAGTTTTAGACTAAGTGCCTATTCTGGATCTATGTTGTATTTTCTGAGGAAGTTACACTGTCTTGTAGTAGCGCTGATGGTTGATACTCAGTAGTTATTAGCGTGGCCCGAGTATTAGCGTGCTGTTCAGTGGCTCTTTATGTAGGCTGACCTCTTGTTTTGGAATGCTTTGCAGTGTTGTGCTGTCTTATCTTTTCTTGTTTATCATCACTTAAATGGCTCCTTGTGTTCTTTGTTCTTTTTTGTGGCATGAGGTTTTGGTGTATGACTTTTTTATAGAGTTAAAGTATTGCCCAAAGTTTGTGTCCAAGTATTTTACAAATGCAAGTTGCATTTTGTAAGCATATTTTGTAAATGTAGGTTAAAATTTGACTGTGACTGATGTGCTTGGCAAGTGTTTTGCAGTCACATGATTTTTGGCAGTTTTCTTGTGCAACATTCCTGCCAAAATTATTTGAGAGTGAAAGCAGTAAGGTAAGGATAGGACTAATGGGAGTATTTGGTGCTATCTAGCCAATTGTGAGGCACACCTCCTTCCCCACCTCCAAATGGGAACACGTGCAGTTTACTCCATGACTGAGAACTTACTAAAAGTATGGCTTTTTTTTCAATGCCTCGTAAACTTTAAAGGCATGTTTTCTTAAATAGAATCCTTTGTTGATTCAAAATGGATGTATTCAGTAGGTTTTAAGGCTTTTTCATTCACTTATGGAGTTGTGTACCATTAAGCTCTATTGTAAGCTGCAAGAGCAAACAAGGAATTTTTAAAATTAGTATACACTTCACTTTTGAATGCAATTTCATGTGGCAAATTAATCCTGTTTAGACCATGATTGTGAATAAAGAACTTTGACTTGAAAAATACTGAACTTCATTTATTTCAAAATTGTTTATTTATTAAGTGTAGAGGTTCTTATATAATTGGAAGCAGTCTTACATGGTAACATAATCCCAGCAATATCAATATTGTTTATACAAAATAACATTTATAAATATTTTTAAGCATTTTATAAATGTAGCCTTTTATTTACTTTTGATTTTATCTTTGTGGTCATTTGGAGATTAGCTTCTTTATTTATTGTCTGCTTTTTCAAATAATGATTCATAGAGGAGTAATCTGAAATAAGTCTCTTGTATATTTCACATTAAAGCCTTTTCACATTTTGCTTATTTTGTTTGATCTTGTTAGAAGGAGGTCATTTGAAAGATCAGTCCATACTTTTTTTTTTTTTTTTAGTTTTCTCAGAGTCTTCCATTTATGAATGCATCATGTTGCTCCTGGTGTTTATTTTAATGATCTTTCAAGACAGTCCACAGGTGAGGTTCTATATTCTGCACACTTTTTGTCTGAGATTTTAAAATTCTTTTTTCACCTCTGAAGACAAAAACACCAAATTTACTAGAACATACTGAATCAAACTATTAGTAAAAAAAAGTGTAACCTGATGACTATTTTCATTTAAGATCATTAAATGTTAACATTCTTTGGTTATTTATTCTCCAGGACAAGGAATGAGCAAGAAGAGTTGTGCAAATTTAGTTGTTTTCTTTGCATTTTCTACATAAATACTTCTGAAGCATTGTGCTTCTTAAGTAATTGATTGTGATCAGCTTACAGCAGTAAGAGCTATTTCCATGTTGTTTTCATCAATTCACGAGTTATTGATTTTCAATTACAGTGTCAAGTTCCCTGCATCAGGAAATTATTTATGCACTGTTTCTCAGAAATAAATTGAGCTCTTATGGTGGGAAGAACTTTAAGTAGTTCCTCTTGTTTTAGTTTGTAATATCATCTAATGTATATTCATGAGGTTCAGTTAACCTCTGCAAATCTTTAACTTGTACACTATTGTTTGTTAGATGTGAGTTGTTTTTAAATAGTATTTTGTAAAGTAAGTGTCAAAAAATGACTCCAGTATCTAGCAAAAAAGATAAAATACATTGTAGTTTTCTTCCTTTCTCCTGGCTCTGTGCTTAAAATGTCCCCCAGTCAGAGGATGTCTTTTTATTTTTCTCTTGTGTCATTTATTGGTTTTACAAGATTCATTTAGAAGGGGAGAATCAACACGTGTTCCTGCTTCTTAGCATCCATTTTGACCTCTAAATAGTGAATAGGGTAAAGCAAGCCATAAGTTGCTTATGGCACATATTGTTTGTCTCTTCCATAAGGCCTACCTACAAATAAAGACAGGGTTTTCACCATCTTATTTTAGTCCTATTTAAACTGAATAGGATACTTGTGGAGATTATGTAGGATTGAAAATAAATGGATGGATTTTTTTAGTATGTAAAGTCCCTTAGATCATGTTCAAGTGATTTTGTATCTGTAGTGGTTAAATATAATGCAAGATAACTTATGAAGGCCTTTAGTCATTTATAGTCTTTATAAAAGTGAGATGCCCACTTTTATGCAGATGTTGACTGCTGGGAACTTGTGTAGTAAATGAGTGTTGCAGGCTAGTATTTTCTGAGTTTTTTAGTGAATATTAATATAAATAAATTTTAGGTAATGTAATGGGATTATTCTACCATTATTTTATAGATTTATTTTTTACTCTGATATAAAAAATAGACTGTACTATTTGGATAAAAATTCTAGTGGCTACTTAGGACTGTTTTTGACTGACGCATACTGGCAATATTTGGTGCAAGGCAACAACCAACCCTGGACGGAGCACCAGTCTGTTGCCAGGTACATTAACTATTGTCTTATATGTGAAAAATTTAGAGTAGCCAATTAACCTAATCTATTTGCATTTGAAATGTGGTAATAAAACCTTGAGAAAAACTCATGTAGGTACATAGGAAAATGCAAGCCTCCCATTGAAAGTGATCTGGCTGTGTTTAATCTGTACAGTGTTTTACTAATTTAAGTATGAAAATTTTTCAAGCAGTTTTAGTAAGTGTTGTAAATGATGCTTCTACTCTGATGTTACCAGAAAATTAGAACAAGAACCTAACCTCATTGCCTAGCACCTGACTGAATTAATTCAAAGGAAGCAAAAATATTATGCATCTTGTTAACATAATTTACGTTATTCATATAGCACCTACTGACAGATGATTGGGAAACTTCAATTTTTAAAAAAGATTTTAATCCTTTCGGCCCTGGATTTTCTGTTTTTATGGGTGTAGTACTAGGGTGTTGTACCATGTTAGCCATTATGAATGTAGAGAAAAGCCAAGCAAAATGACACCTTTTATTGGCTAACTAAAAAGATTACAATATGCAAGCGTTCAAGGCAACTCAGGCCCCTTCTTCAGGTAAGATGTAATCATGTTTTTATGGGAAAATTATTTTGTGAGAGATTCTACCTTTGAGGTGTCTGGGAAGCTCAAAAAAGAAAAAACAAAAAAATTATCACTATTATTATACAATAGCTGCCAACTACTTCAGTCTTCTTGAGGAAATAAAATTGAAAGTGGAGCTACTTACTATGTGGCGTGCATAGTCCGGAAGCAACCATTTTCACTTCCGTGTTTCGCAGACTGTATGCCAGTCACTCCAGTCTGCAATGATAGTAGCACACCCGGTTCCAATGGCTGCAAACGTACCTGTGCTTTACAAAAATGGCTGCATATTTATGTACTAGTAATAGGATGTCAGGGCCTAAAGGGTTAAGAATTTGGCAGTAACTTCAGATAGAATAACATTCATGAAGAAATCAAAAATCCTTGGGTTGCATGGACAGAATGCCCATTATGCTTTATTATATCATTTAGCTTTTTTTGTGCAAGAACTTTTATTTGTTATGCTTGATGTTGCTTTATATTTAAAGTAATCCAAAAGGTGTTACATGCTGGGTAGAAGCATACATTTAAAATGTTATCAACTTTCTTTTATTATATGTACAGTATTTGATTAAAATTAGCAAATTAAGTTGTAAAAATGGAAGAAATGTGTATCTCTTATATTCAATTTTCAGTTCAGTTTAATGTTAATGGTTAAAACTCTTGGATCTTCAGCCTATGCAAATTTAGGCACCTGTATCTTATACATTTTTGCCCTTAAAACACTACATGAAGCAAAAATTAGACATGTCCTTGTATAGAAGCGGACATTAAGGAATGGCATAGTTTCTTCATACATTCCAAGGATGTCTGTGTTAAGTGAATTTTCTTGCTTTAACTGAGTACCTGAGATGGATAGCATCCTACCCAGGGATCTGGTTCCCATTTTACAGTAGACCATACAATGATATTTGCTGGTTCTCCATGACCTATCAAAGGAAAAAATGGAAGTGACTGTTTTTAAAACATTGAGCAGTTTCTTTGTAGTTGCTTGAACCTGGATGTTTGGATGTTTAAGGACTGCAAAGTTCACCATGGAAATATGAAAGAGAAAAAGCATAATAGATTATTTAACTTTGCCATTGTATGTATTCAGATGCACTGGCTGTTTCACATATGTGCATGTGTGTAGTATATGTGTATACAGTATATGTGTGTGTATATATATATATATATATATATATATATATATATATATATATATATATATATATATCTCCATCCATCCATTATCCAACCCACTTTATCCTAACTTTATCATGGGGGTCTGCTGGAGCCAATCCCAGCCAACACAGGGTGCAAGGCAGGAACAAACTCCGGGCAGGGTACCAGCCCACTGCAGGGCACACACACACACACACACACCAAGCACACACTAGGGACAATTTAGAATCACCAGTGCACCTAACCTGCATGTCTTTGGACTGTGGGAGGAAACCCACGCAAACACGGGAAGAACATGCAAACTCCATGCAGGGAGAACCCGAGAAGCGAACCCGGGTCTCCTAACTGCGAGGCAGCAGCGCTACCCACTGCGCCACCGTGCCACCCTATATATATATATATATATATATATATATATATATATATATATATATATGTAAATAAATCCATCCATCCATCCATTGTCTCCCGCTTATCCGAGGTCGGGTCGCGGGGGCAGCAGCTTGAGCAGAGATGCCCAGACTTCCCTCTCCCCGGCCACTTCTTCTAGCTCTTCCGGGAGAATCCCAAGGCGTTCCCAGGCCAGTCGAGAGACATAGTCCCTCCAACGTGTCCTGGGTCTTCCCCGGGGCCTCCTCCCGGTTAGACGTGCCCGGAACACCTCACCAGGGAGGCGTCCAGGAGGCATCCTGATCAGATGCCCGAGCCACCTCATCTGACTCCTCTCGATGCGGAGGAGCAACGGCTCTACTCTGAGCCCCTCCCGGATGACTGAGCTTCTCACCCTATCTTTAAGGGAAAGCCCAGACACCCTGCGGTGGAAACTCATTTCAGCCGCTTGTAATCGCGATCTCGTTCTTTCGGTCACTACCCATAGTTCATGACCATAGGTGAGGGTAGGAACATAGATCAACTGGTAAATTGAGAGCTTCGCCTTGCGGCGTAAATAAATAAATTTGTAAATAAATAAATAAATAAAATATGTACACACATACATACAGGGTGGGCCATAAGTTTCCATACATATGGTTTTTAACATTTTATTTTTTATATTTCAGATACCCTAAAAAATGCATTTGAGTAAAGAGCAATGAATTGAAGTCATACTGATGGCCCACTTGATTTTTATCTTTTGGGTCATTTGAAGACCATGGTGTATCAGGAAAAGATACGAAACATAAATCATCTTAGGGAACATATCACCAATGCCATTACAAGCATAACTCCAGCTGTGCTAATATGTGTTCATCAGCAGTGGCGGACACGTATTGAAATGTGTTTTCAAAATTACACACATTTTGTATGTGTTTGTGTGCGCGTGTTTGTGTGTGTTTGTATATATATATATATACAATAATAAAAACTCATTGCATAACTAGTTTATCATTGTGAGTTAATTTCTGTTTTTTTAGGTTATTTGTAGTTAAGACAGACATGCCATTTTTTCTTTTTATGATCACTTACACAATCTCCTTTAAAAAGTGAAAGTTGGTATTGGATAACACAGTTTCTCTAGTAATTGCTAGCTTAATTCTTAAAAAAACATGCTCATCAGTCATTTAAATAATCCAGACCTGGTTAAACCCTTTTGATTTACAATATTTGTAAGACTCTTTAAAGAAAAAGCTATGTGTACTTATTGCTATTTATGTTTTGTTATCACTTAGAAAAATATAATGATAATTCTGTCTCCCTTATTTTGCATTTACAGGAGGTTATTATGTACCCTGTGGAATGTAAACAAGACTTACTGTATGGCTCTGTCTTATTGCAATTTGAGGAGTTAAAGATGTTTGCTTATTTTTAATTAAAAAGCATTAAGAGCCATCTGTCTGAACTTGCAGCTTTATTGTATATATTTCAGCGGGATAATGAATACATCTTAGTCACTCAAAGAGATATAATAACAATGGAAAGGGATACAGAGGTTAGGTTGGGTTCTTTGTATCTTCTGACTAGATCGTGGACTGATGAGCCATCTGTTTTATTTACTAAGTCTCAGTCAAGTATTCTCATGAGTTGGAAGTACAGTGATCCCACACTATTTCGCGCTTCGACTTTCGCAGCTTCACTCCATCGTGAATTTTAAATGTAAGTATATCTAAATATATATCACGGATTTTTTGCTGGTTCACGGATTTCTGTGGACAATGGGTCTTTTAATTTATGATACATGCTTCCTCAGTTGGTTTGCCCAGTTGATTTCATACAAGGGATGCTATTGGCAGATAGCTGAGAAGCTACCCAACCAGAGCACATATTACATATTAAATAAAACACCTCAATGATATACAATATGCTTCCCACGCGGTGCCTTGCATACTTGAAAGCCCGAACAGCTCGTATTGATTTTTGATTGTTTGCTTTTCTCTCTCTGTCTCTCTCTCTCACTCTCTCTGACATTCTCTGCTCCTGACGGAGGGGGTGTGAGCAAAGGGGCTGTTCGCACACTGGCCTAGAGGATACGGACACTCCTCTAAAAAATGCTGAAAGACTACCTTCACATTGCTCCCTTCCTGGCAGCTGCTTTGTCCGGTGGTGCTTCGCGTACTTAAAAGCCCGAACAGCCCTATTGATTTTTGATTGTTTGCTTTTCTCTCTCTCTGTCTCTCTCTCTCTCTCTCTCTCTCTCTCTCTCTCTCTGACATTCTCTGCTCCTGACGCTCATTCCTTTGAAGAGGAAGATATGTTTGCATTCTTTTAATTGTGAGATGGAACTGTCATCTCTGTCTTGTCATGGAGCACAGTTTAAACTTTTGACTAAAGAGTGTTATTTCATGTCTAGAGGGCTCTAATAATGTTAAAAAACGTATATAGAAGGTCGTATTTAGAAGGTCTATGCTCTAACTGCGAAAATATTCGATTTATAAATAAAGAATCCTACTTCGCGGAAATTCATTTATCACGGTAGAGTCTGGAACGGATTAACTGTGATAAACGAGGGTTTACTGTACAGTTAGGTCTTAAAAGTATTTGGACAGTGATACAATTTTCATAATTTTGTCTCTGTGCACAATCACAGTGAACTTGAAATGAAGCAGTCAAGATGTGATTGAACTGTAGAGTTGCAGTTTTAAGTAAGGTGTTTAACAAAAACATAGTATGAACCATTTAGAAAAGACAGCCATTTTTATATGTGGACCCACCATTTTCAGGGGTTCTAAAGTATTTGGACAATCTAACAATCATGAATATAATGATCATTTTCAATACTTGGTTGAAAATCCTTTGCAGTCAATGAATGCCTGAAGTCTGGGTTTCCACCCTACTGATGATTTCTTTGCCAGACCTTTACTGCAACTATCTTACCATACCATACCATATTTATTTGTTGAGCGCTTAAAAACACAGCATTACAACCGACCAAAGCGCTGTACAGTTAAAACAAACAGGACTAAAAACAAAATATTAAAGCAAACATTAAGAGAGAATTTGAACTAAAAACAGGTCAGAGGAACCAATAAAATAGAGAAAATAGCGAAAAACAAGTAGAAAATGAAACAAGTTAAGAATTAAAAGCCAATGTGAAGAAGTGTGTTTTTAAGCGTGAATTGAATGTGGCAATTGAAGTGGCTTGCCTAACCACTAAGGGTAGGGAGTTCCAGAGCCTGGGTGCACTGATGGAGAAAGCCCTTTTACCACGAGCTTTGAAACGTGCCTTGGGAATGGTTAGAAGGAGCTGATCTGCGGATCTAAGAGCGCGAGGGGGATTGTATCGATGGAGCAAAACACTCAAGTAGGCGGGGGCTAGACCATTTAATGCCTTATAAGTTAGGAGGAGTATCTTAAAATCGATTCTGAATCTAACCGGCAGCCAATGTAAGGTTTTTAAAATTGGAGTAATATGTTGGCCTCTGCCACTCCCTGTTAGAAGCCTTGCAGCCGCATTTTGAACCAGTTGTAGTCATGTGTTGCTTATTCATTGGACTTTCTGCCTTCAGTTTTGTCTTCAGCAAATGAAATGCATGCCCAATTGGATTGATGTCAGTTGATTGACTTGGTCATTGAAGAATATTCCACTTATTTGCCTTTAGTGTGACAGCATTTAATTTGCTGTCACAGTATGTTTTGGCTCATTGTCAATCTGTACTGTACTCTACTGTGAAGTGTCATCCTATCAGCATTTGTCTGAATCTGAGCAGATAATATAAACCTGTACACTTCAGAATTCATCCTGCTACTTTTGTCAGTAGTTATATCATCGGTGAACACCAGTGACACACTTCCAGTGGCACTCAGGCATGCCCATCCCTTAACACTGCCTCCGCCATATTTCACTGATGATGTGGTATGCTACAGTTCATGAGGCGTTTCTTCTCTTCTCTATATTCTTCTCTGTCCATCATTCTGGTACATATTGATCTTAATTTTATTTGTCCAAAGAAAACTGTTCCAAAACTGGGCTGGTTTTTAAAAAATATTTTTTGGCAATGTCTAATCTGTCCTTCCTATGCTTGAAGATTACCAGTGGTTTGCACCTTGTGGTAATCTCTCTGTATTTGCTTTCGTGAAGTCTTCTCTTGATTGTACACTTTGGCAATGATAGGTCTACCCCGCACACCGCCGCAGTTCAATTTGCAAAGAAGTTTCTCAGTATTCAGTGTTTATGTTTGAGTGAAGTGCTGGAGCTTTATGGGGTAAAAAAGTACATCATCATTTGGAATACATATATTTCATGTGTGTTCCGTGTCAACAACAGTCTATGTAAAAACGTTGTTAACACAGAAACATTTTTCATGTTTTAGTAATAATTGACAAAATGTAGACATGAAATGTGTAATGTGTGAAGCCTGAAATACAAATATGAAATAAACACTTCCACAAAAGGTACAAGTATAACAACACAAGTGCACTTTTATTCAAGAATTTCACTGAAGAAAAAAAAAATAACAGGTTACGGTAGGCGGTTGATACAACAGCTTGTGTGGTGCAATGCTAAGAACTGCTGCCTTCCAATAAGAGGTCACAGTTTCGATATCAGCTGCTTCCCAAATTTACCATTTTAAGTAGTGAGCTGCTCTTATTGTTAATATGATACAATAAAAACATACATTTGATTTGCGTCTGTAAATTTATAGTGCTTGCCAAAGTTAGCAGGGTTTTTTAAATCTACTTTTATGTTCTACATTAAAAAATGGTGACTCTTTTCAAGTTGAGATTGACATAGGCCATGTAATTTTGGCCTTGTCTTACCCTATAATCACAGTGTTATATACCTGCATAGTGGGATTCATTACATGGTTGATGGTTATCGATCATAACTACTAGGTTTGTCTAGTGTAAGTGATTTTCTCAGGAAGAAATTGATATTAAAATATCTGTTGTCTGTAAGTTATGTACACTGTATATTTGTGGATATTTCAGAGTCTGCCAGGGAAAAACAGAAGGGATGTTGTCTAAGTAATGAAATCAGTATAGTAAGTTTTTTCTGGTGGACAAAACCTCAGATAATGACATTTAAAGTGGCATACGTCTGTGGTGTTCCACAAGCAGAAGTAAGACGCAGTGGCTGAAATACTGTCAAGTTGAGATTTTGGCCTTCAGGCACAGCTGGGTGTTGCTTATTCTGTATTTGCTTAAAGTATTTAGTGGTTATCAGTTATTTATTTTAGATTTTATGCTGTGTTACTCTGTTGGGTTTAAACCTGCTCTACTAATGATATCCTCTCTGCAATTGAAATAAACTTTTTCTAAAGGAAGATGATGCTTTACCAATTGGTCAGATTTAACTTAAACCATCTTGCTGTAGTTACCTAACCTGCAACATTTTGATCTTAGTGAAATATTTTTGAACATCATCTGTTCTTTTTAGCTCTTTACAATTTTGGATTCCTTAACACTAGAATTTCTGAAGCCTATGGAAAAACTCGCAAACCACAATCCCGGCCCACCTTAAATCCCTTCACACCTCTCCAATATCTTTTGTTTTGTAAATGTGTCGATCTGCAGAAGCAGCAGTCAGACTGCTGTCCCATCCCCCGCCTTGACGGATATCAGCTTGTGGGCAAAAAGTTCTCTCAGCTCAAGCCAAGGCTCCTTATTTGCATGTGAGATTTGGAGTTGTATAGGATAAATAATACAGTATATACACTTCAGTCATTATTAGTATAACATGGAAAAAGTTTCTGCTTTAGGTATGTGTTCAGCATTTCTTGCATTTCTCACATTTCCTTTCATCCTACACTTACCCAGATCTTTGTATACATGGAACACACATGCATGTATTCCAAATAATGATATACTGTATTATTTACTGTATTATTTGCAGTCTTCCACTGCACGAATTACTGTAGAAAGAAGGATGTATCCAAAAAAGGTAATGTAGTGCATCTTCTGCAGATAACATTAGACAACAAAGGAGATCTTGATATGCCATTTGTATTAAAACATTAACAGTTTCCTGTTAGAATAGCTTTTGCAAAGACAATTAACTAATCTCAGAGTCAAACATTCAAAAAAGTTGTTTTAGAGAGAAAGAAGCGAAATTCAATCATGGGCAGTTATACGTTGCGTTTTCATGATGAAAGTCCAAACACTGAATCAAAATTCAATGCGATATTGAAAAAAAATTTATTTGAAAAATTGTTTTTAGTGAAGTTTTACGGTAAAAGTTTAAAAAGTATTTGCGTGTTAATTTCAAAGCCAAACAGAACAAAATCGTATTATGCAACAAATAACTATAATGCAACATAAAACATAATTTACTTTCAAATTATTATGTTTTACTATTTTTTAATATGGTTAATTACTCGCTGTAATGTAAAATAATTCTATTATGCATATGTAACAATTCCCATGAAAATAACAATCTATTTAAATTGTACATCCGCATCCTCATATGCGAACGGCAGAACCGCAAAGTGGCTAGCGTGTAGCGCAGGCCCGGGGATTGGCGAGCAGGGGGCAAAGCCCCCTAGTATGTATGTATGTATGTATGTGTATATGCATCAGGACAATAGTCTACTAGCTTCAGACTTTACCCCTGGTATGACTGCCACTGCAGCTTATTTTCTACACTCTTGATTGATCTACCTGATTAAAGAACTTATTTTCCCAGCTGACAGTATAACAAATAAAACATACCAGCAGGAAAGCAGAATGAATTAGTTTTAATCTATAAATATTATAGATGCCCTAAACCAAAAGCAAAATGCAGATGTGGCTTTTAATATCATACAGTCTGGATCTTGTGTAATTTTAGCAGATGATGATGATCAGGTCAATGTGTATGTCAATTCAAGTTGGCCCATAACCTTAATAATTACACAAAGTCTCTGCTCAGGACATCATTTCTGGTCACTTTTTTCTGATCATTTCTTCTGTTGCCAGATTATCTTGTCTCTAGTCAGGTTTTATGTGTGTCTATGTTTCTCATTGGCCAACTTTTTTTCTCCTCTTTTTCTCTGAAGCTCATAAAACCTCCCCTTAATCCCCCAATCTTTCTTCATGAAGGCGAAGCTGTGCTTATTCTTCCAAACTCATTCTCTGCCCCTGACAGGGACTCATAAACTCAATCAAAAATGTTGTGGAAAACATTTCTTATGAGATGTCATTATGAGGATAGGAGCAGACATTATACACTGTTGTCCACATAATGTGCAGGCCTGACACTTGCATAAGACATGCCTATGCTGTTGCCTGAGTAACTTTTGGGACTAACGCTGTTAGCACTGTTTTCACAGCCTGAGTCACCTTCGGGTATAACGCTAGAGCGGTGTTTTGTCTTGGTAGAGTAATATGTTGCTCTACTTTCCCCTGATGTATTATTAATAAGTAGCCATTGTCAAAATGCCTAATCTCACAGACTTACCACTGTTTATAAGGTATTATAGTATATAACTTATCCCCACCTTCCCTTCTATATCTATAGGCAATTAGGTGTAGTAAAAAGACAAGCAGGAATTAAATTAAACATAAAACAATGTATTATTGGTAATATTCATAAATAATAACAATATGCAAAGTACATTTGAATATTGGCAACCATACAACCTGATTAAATGGTGATGTGTAGTTTCAGGTGGCACACAGACTTGTAGTTGTTTAAAATGTCTCTAGTTAAGGCATCATTGGTGCTCAGCTTTCTTCAGAACAGGCCGTATGCCTGTTCCAGTATGGCTGCTAAGCTGTGGTCTCCATTGTGTTGTCCTTTCAGTTCATGGTGTGATGGTTTTCATCAGTTTGGTAAGAGAGATACTTCTTCATCATATGTTGGTTAGTAAGAGAAATATAATGTGGTTGAGCAAGTAAATTTATAGATGTTCTGTCCAACCCTTAGAGTCAATAGGGCATCATAGTACTTAAAGGCCTCTGAGACAAGCCAATTCCAAACAGCCATACCTCAGACCAATGGGGAAATAGAACATCTTAACACCTGCCACCAAACCATATGTTAAGGTAACCTGGCTTCCTTGCGGGGGTTGAAAGACTTTAGCAGAGAAATACTCACCAAACAGGTTTAAGGCACCCACCCCCATCTCTGTTGTAAAATTCAGAGACCCATTCCTAAAGGGGGGGAGGGGTTGTAAACATGAATGCTTCTCACTAATGTAACATTGCTTTGCCTAAATTACAAATAAAGACATACAAAATATTTATCAAGTTATATGCAAAATCTTACATCACAACAGGAGGTTAAAACGAGGATCTAGAGCTGATGCTTTTTGACAGTGGAGTTGGATGAATTTAATATAGACAAAGAACCGACCATTGTGACTTATCAAGCTGTTAATACTATCTGTACGATACAGCTTATACAGTTACTTCATGTTGGCTGCTTTCCACACATGGTCACTTCATTATTGTAGGCTGGCCAGGTGAGGCAAATTGGAAACTTTTCACCTTAGCAGTATAGTTAGCCACATGCTTAAACAGAAGCAATGTTTATTGGATTTGCCAATACACAAACTTGTCATTGATGTAGTCACGCGATGGAACAGTGAATTGGAAATGCTAGAAAAGTTTTTGGAACAACAGCCAGCCATCTCAGTAGCTCTGCATACTGTATATGCAGTGAAGTTGCTCCCGGTGTGACTGGCATGGAGCACACTTGTCTGCAACACATCCACCACTGGTGCCTAATTGTTTTTAATTTAGTGAGATGTGATGGTCACGTTAGAATCTTCTACTCAGGATGTTCAGTTGTCACAACTTAGGGTTGCTAGAGCTCAGAGGGGCATGTATGCACATACACAGGCTCTCCATTATCTGCGTTGCATAGTTAGATGTCTGTACCCTGCCACACTGAGCTCTGTCACTGCCCCATGCCACTTCCCAAAGTGGGAGGCTACACATAGTAAAGTGCTTTTTCCATAGAAAGCCACACATTAGTGACATCTATTAGATCGGATGTGAAAAATGAAGATAGGAAAAATCTACATATAGTAATTCAGCAGGATAGAGATTCAAAAGATCAGTCTTGAGACTTTAAGAAATTCTTACATGCAATGCAACTTAAACTCTTTTTCATTTTTTTCATCCCATTCTGTCTGGACTACTGTATTGCTGTTCCTTATGCAGGATAAACAAAATTCAGCTGCCAGAAATCTATCTCATACTAGACCCTGGCAGTATGTTACTCTTGTAATAAGGACGAATGTAGTCACAAAAAAAGTTTGGGAATGGCCACCACATATACTTGAAGAAACTGGCAGAAAAAAAATAAACACATCTTTACAGACTGGAGTCCAAAACAGAACTGACTAACAGGTTGAAAGGCTTTTCTATAAATATGGTTGAATGGAGGAAGAGGTGGAATCGGGGTGGCTGGAACAGGAACTTATGTGGCAGGAAGAGGGGTTCTGGGTACCAGACATGACATCATCAGAGGATGCCAGAAGTGACATCAACAGGGGCCAGATTGGTGGTGATGTCATTGGGAGGCGTGTTCTTCGGCTGGTCTGCAAAGGGACAAAAGGAGAAAGGACTTGGTGACAGCGCCAACCTCCAGTCTGACTGAGAAATAGCACTATTTGAGCCTGTGAACCATCTCCTATGCGCACATGTTACACAGCCCCCATCTCAGCTGATGTAAAATGTACCTCAGGCCTGAACCGAGAGGTCGTGAACCCGAAAAAGAGCAATGGCATTGGCCTGTAGACAACCCTGATGATAAAAGACCGAAAACTTATTAGGTTGGAGGTCCAAAAACCAACGAGTTGCTGTAGTGGACTGCCATCCTCTATAAAGTGGCATGATCTGTGACAAAGGATAACTCACAGCTCTAGAGGTAGTACCTCAGTTGTGTTACTGCCCATTTAATCGCCAAAACCTCCCGTTCCACAGCCCCATACCTGGTTTCCCTGTCCAGCAGTTTCCAGTTCAGGGACATGATGAGGTGTTTGACACCATCAACACTTTGGTTCAATGCAGCACCCAGTTCTGTCGGTCTGGAGGATAAAAAGCAGAGAGAAATTAGAAGCCATTAAAACAATTACCGACATAAGGGCC
The DNA here is from genome assembly GCF_900747795.2 of Erpetoichthys calabaricus. NCBI lineage: Eukaryota > Metazoa > Chordata > Cladistia > Polypteriformes > Polypteridae > Erpetoichthys > Erpetoichthys calabaricus. Next base: position 173,413,093 of record NC_041396.2, on the reverse strand, counting down.
TGCTTCAAGTCACGAAATGCAGCATCTGCATTATCATCCCATACAACAGCATTAGGGGCCTGCTTCTTTCTTAAATCTGTCAAGGAAGTTGTTCTGTCTCAGAGAACCATGGTACAAACTGGCAGTAGTATCCAGCCAACCCAAAAAAGGCTTGGATCTGCCGCTTGGTTTTCAGATGGGGACATTTTAATATGGCATCTACCTTGGAACTCTGTAGTTTGACTAACCCCCTACCCACAAGGTGACCTAAATATTTAGCCTCGATCAATCCATACAAACACTTCTTAGGATTGATTCGGAGCCCAGCTTTTCCAAGAGTCTGGAGCACAGCCTGAACCTTCTCTGTTTCTTCCATGTGTCAGAATAGATGACTTTGTTATCCATAGGCAGAACTATAGGAATTGTGGGGCTGTAGCACATTATCCTTCAGACCGTGGAAGGTAGCAGGTACCCCGTGCAAACCAAATGGAAGAACACGATATTGCCAGTGCCCACTAGGAGTGCTAAACGTTGTCTTAACCTTTTTCTGAATCCATTAAAGGAACCTGCCAGTACCCCTTCATCATGTCAAGGGTGGTGGTCAAGTATTTTGACTAACCAAGCCACTCAGGAAGGTTGCCCACTTGCGCATTTGGGTAGGCATTGAATTTGAGACTTGATTAAGTCGATGGAAGTCATTACAGAACCTCCAACTTCAGTCTGGCTTAGGGACCATGACAATGCTGAACGTTTTTTTCACAAAAGAAAGTATAGTAATAGGTGAGTGCTATCTTTCTCACCCCAACACAATCAGACTGCAAAGCATCTCTCTCAGTGTTAACAATGTTTTTAGTTTTGGTAAACTTAATTGCTATATCATTTTCACAACAATTTTAGAAAATTGGCAGACTAGTTCAGAAATCATAAAATGAAGAAGAGTGAGAGTTGTTAAGCTATATTTATTTTATTATTAACATTTCATTTTAATGTTATTAATATTAATCAACAGTGGAAAAGCCTTTATTTTGGACAGATTTACCATGTTTTGTAACCTTTGACGGTCCTTAAAAAAAAATACAGGAATAGGCTGAAGTTAGGAGCAGAACTGTGCAACCATGAAGCAAGCTCAGCTTTTACATTGACTTGTAACCATCTAGGAGTTATTTTTCTCCTTTCTTGACCATAAGTTTTATGTAACTCTTGAGTTCCGTTTCTCTTGATTTTGATCTGGATTCATTTGTGATTGTGTATTTTATGCAAATATGAGATACTGTATCATCCATCCATCCATCCATTTTCCAACCCGCTGAATCCGAACACAGGGTCACGGGGGTCTGCTGGAGCCAATCCCAGCCAACACAGGGCACAAGGCAGGAACCAATCCTGGGCAGGGTGCCAACCCACGGCAGGACACACACAAACACATCCACACACCAAGCACACACTAGGGCCAATTTAGAATCGCCAATCCACCTAACCAACATGTCTTTGGACTGTGGGAGGAAACCGGAGCGCCCGGAGGAAACCCACGCAGACACGGGGAGAACATGCAAACTCCACGCAGGGAGGACCCAGGAAGCGAACCCAGGTCCCCAGGTCTCCCAACTGCGAGGCAGCAGCGCTACCCACTGCGCCACCATGCCGCCCGATACTGTATCATGCTTTTTTAATTCCATATAAAATTGCATATCTGTCTAAAAGCTTCACAAATCCTTTCTTTGTCTGCATAATGTTACATCATCAGCTGTTCATTGTGTTGACTGTGACAGGAGGAATTGTACCAGCAGATTTTGAGCTCTCATATATTTTCTGAACATTTCAGCCAGTTAATCATAAACATTAACAGATAAAGGAGTTTAGTGTTGTTTCATTACCCCTTTATGATGGGTTAACAGATAAAGGAGTTTAGTGTTGTTTCATTACCCCTTTGTGATGGTTTCGCACAAAGCGGCAGGCACATTGTGAGTCACAACGTAGAAGCTTCAGAGGTTAACTGGTTTCAAAGCCAGAGTGCAGCAGTACACCTCTGAGGTGAACACTGGTTACAATGAGATACCTTAAAACTTCATGCAATCGCATTTGCTTTCTTACCTCCCTTATACTGCTTGATCACACCCATTTTTGTGTCAAGATCAATTGTCTTTTTACCTGTAATTGTAAGACAAATGTAACCCAAAGTAGTTGAAACCACTGAAGATAATAAACTGAGATTGAGATGAATCAGTCATGGTATGTGGAGCTGGTGTTGTTTGCCTGTGAGACACAGTAGCAGTCGTAATTCGAATGGTCGTAAGACTCATAGGTCATAAGTTGACGACAACCTGTACATGGAAAATTAAAGCACACAGACCAACACAAAAAATATCAACTGTTAAATTTCCCAAATTCAGTATTACGGAGGCACAATTATAAAGAAATGCCACCTTTTGTTGCACATATTAAGAATTCAACATTAAACAGTTAAAGACCAAAAAATGGCAACATTTGAAAATATTTAAAGTTCTGGATGTGGTACTCTAAAAAATATTGAGAACCCCTAGCCTAGAGATATTACATAACATTTTATCACATGTATGTCACATTTCTGCTGTAGTTTGACATTTGCTTTGAGTAATAGGTCTGCTGGTATCCAAAATCATGCTGTGTGACTGCTGTTATCAGAGACTAAGACCCAAGATCATGCCTAGCTTTGCAGCATTAGGTTTTTATTAGTAGGGGTGTGACCAGGTGGTACAGCATGTCAAAAAAATGTCAACCCCTGAATTAGGTCACCTTAATCTGTTAACATTGAAATGAGGATCAAATTTTCTTTTAACAAAAGACAACACTTGTCTGGGAGTATATTGCATTTACTTGTGACAGCCTAACCATAAACATAAATTAATCTAGATGGCCTGAATGATCTTCATTTTCTCATTATCATTCTTTTATGTGTAAACTTTGAGAGTTTATATCAGTGTGAACATTTCGAGATATTGTATGATTGTCTGCCTCTCATACTTTACATGTTAAACAAGTGTTGCTGTAATTTTTTGCCATTATGGTTTCTTATATTTGCATACATACAAGCTTTTGAGCAGATTAATTTACATAAACAGAAAATAAATCTCTCAGTTACAGAAATGGTCAACTGTATAACAAGCAAACAGAGAAGCTTTCTTTTAAATTTGGCAACAGAGCTTAGTATTGTGCAATCATTAAAGCACATTTTGCTTAAATTGGGGAAAAAAAACTTAAAAGCTTTGGAAACCCTGTTAGATTCATTAATTACATTTTCTTATCATGTAGAAAAATGTTTGTGTTTATTTTGCAAATTCTGTCCAAGCAGCTTTGGGTGCAAGGCAGAAACTAACCATGGAAAGCAGGTCAGTTCATCCCAGGTCATACTCACAAATACTGTATGTGAACTACACAGACTTTGACTGACAACTGACTAGAATTCAGACCTGGTTTCTTTGAGATGTACTGAAAAACACTATATAAATATATTATTATTATTATTATTATTAATCACTACCCAAGTCCATAATATTTATTTGTACCATCTCCTTGTTGATGTGAAACAACAGTTTAAACAGGTGATGAATTAACCCAATAATACTTTCTATGAAAGTAATTGGCTGACACCTAGAGAGTATGACATAAAACTGTCTTCACTGTGCATGCCCTAGCTTATTCTGACCATCAAAGAGCTTAAAGAAATGCAGCAACTGCTGCACGCAATGTATATAATACCAAAATAATGGAGAGTTGCCATGATTACTCAAGGACTTTGCTGACTGTGGTCAATAAATTACTTCTGTATTTAGCTCGATTATTAATTCTTCCAGTGCAGCTTATGTAATGCGTCTTCAATTTTTCAGTGACAGATTTGCAAACCTAAATAACTGAACTGATACAAGCTTGTCATCAACTTGTGTTCCTCCCTGTCTTCCATGTCTGTCCACTTCTTTCCCAGATGTTTGCCAATTTCTTCTCAATTTATCAGTTATCTGCTGTGTAAAATGTGGTCTACTTCTCATCAGATCCTATCTTCATGTTGTAACCTTAACTGTTACAACAATAATAAAATTTTCCTTGACACTGGCTATGATCTGTCTGCTTAAAATTGCTTCTATAACCACAACATTAAAAGCCTGGCTCTGATGCTGACCATATAAACAATCTTCAGCAGTTATCATTCCTGCTTAATGTTCTCCCAAGTATTTTGGCTTTTTTATTCACCAAGTACAGTAATTAACTTTTATTAACTGATGTAACCCCTTCATCAGTCTGGTTTCTGAGCACAGCAGAAACTTTTCTACTTCGAGAAACAATTTACTTTTGGCAACAAACTCTGGACAAATCAGTATATTCGTTCTGTTATATTCATTCTGTTAGACTTCAGCGCAGCATTTGATACTGTTAATCATGATGTTCTATTGCTCAGAATGGAGAGCATCCTGGTTATTTCTGGCACCACTCTCCAGTGATTTATGTCCTGTCTAATTGACAGGCAAGTTTATCAACAATCAGGTTCAGATTAGCATCAGCCTCACAAAACTTGTTTATATCTTAAAAGTTTTTACAGAACTACTAGTGAAAATCTAAATTTTCTGTCTTTCAAACATTACTTTTTTACATCTGGCCTACAGAGGGTTTTCTTTTCAACAATGAAACAGTAGGATATTTAACCAATTTAATTTTTGGATTATTTTCTACGTACTGCTGTGCTTCATCAGTATCTCTTCATGCATTACATTTCAATTGTAGAAAGCCTTACAGTTATAGCGAAAAGGGACAAATCTCAGTGGGGTATTTTTTAAACTATAGAAATGTACTTTATGAAAATGGCAGAAAATATGTAAGATGTTAAGTATTTCTGTGATTTTTCTATCAGCAAAGCTCTGTAGCAAGACGAAAAATTACAAATATGATACAATTATGTTTCGGTCACACCTCAATATCAGTGACTGGCCAGTACAAAGCACAGAAATCATTTTAGCTAACCTCGACTACTCAGATTATTTTACAGATTAATTTTATTTATAATGTTGTTTGTATTTATTGAATATCCAGAATACACAGTTACATTTTCTAAAACCTGTTAACCATTCTTTCTGTCTATTTATAAATATACACAGTGTAAAAAAAAAAAAAAAACACTTTCTATGTTGGACATTTTCTATTTTCAAAAAAAAAAAAAAAAAAAGAAAGGTAAAGGTAGTAAAGTCCTATAACTGGTAAAAAAACTGTCAAATACACGGCATGGCCTCCAGTCTGTTTCTGGGTTATATTTTACAGTATACATCACATAACTTTTTTGTTCTGGGTTACTTCATATTTTAGTGGAGCCCAAGTCGTGATTTTGGCTAAACAGTGAAATATAGATTGGAGAAAACCAGAAAGAGAACATGTGAGAATTTTGGAAAATATTAAAATTGATTTAATGTGTTATTTCAACCTCATTTTTTTGGTACTGTTAACATTTTTAAAAGCGGGCAGTTACACTGAAGATTAAAAGTGGAACTCCAAACATGCTAACTGAATGAGATTCAGTTTATTTTTTAAACATTTTTGGTTTTAGCTTAGTTTTTTTTCTTTTATAAATAATGAAAAGTAAACCTGTCATGTGTTGTTTATCACCCAAGGTCAGATTTTTCAAATTTTTGGACTTGGTGAGCACTTGATGAATGTTAGTTATGTCCTAATATGTAAACTTTAAAATTGAAAGTGGATGTGCATATATGCCCAAACATCCAGACACAACCTAGAGACCATTTTATTAAACATGCCTATCTAGTACTCTATTTTGTCTCCAGAACAGCCTGAATTTTCTAAGACATGGATTCACAAAGATCCTAGGATCATTCTTTAGAAAATTTTCTCCATAAGAACTACAATTCCTGCAGTTTTTCAGCTATACTTTCATGTAAACATCCCATTCCACTTCATACCAAAGTTACTGTATCAGACTGCGATCTGGTGACTGTCCAAGCGAAAAAGTAAACTGAAATCAGTATGACATTTATATATAAACAATATGTCTGTTTGTATGTGCATAATGCATGTTAATCTCTCTTATTATTTTTTTTATTCCATCTATATTTAGAAGTTTTTACAGCACTTTGTTTGTCAAATACAAGTTTTCTGCTGGTGTCTTTCTTGAATGAAGCTGGGTGTTGAGCACCCAGGAAATAAAAACACAATATTAATCATCAAGAGGTCTATACATGTTCCTTTGTGATAATGCATCCATCTCATTGCTTGAGGCCTTTAGCCATTCCTTTGTAGGGAACACTTTTGCAACGGCGATAAACTCACATGTACTGTACAAGGCATGCACGGGGGCCACTGAGAAAAGAAGAGTGTTCATGGCTCACCTTGCAGAGGAGCTTCGTCATCGCTTATTACAAAAAAAGGCAATGGATAAAGCAAAAGAGGATGCAACAACGACAAGCTTCTGTTCCAAGACTGCCGCTTCCCCAGCCCCTTCAGTGTAATAGTAACCACAGCACAGAGAGAAGTGTGTCCAGGAGTACAAAAGAAACAACCCCATGCACCGAAAAGTGGACACTGGCAAGATCGAAAAAAAAAATGCGGTCACTGATTACAAGCTCAAGATGTTATGCGAATGAATATGAATAATGTTGCATCAGTGCCACAATGTTTTCCGAAATGTACTATACAGGTCATAAAATGAATAATTCCAAATATCATATATACCTATGTCTCTGGATCACTCAATAAAACTGAATAAAAAAAAAATTCAAATGACGGTTAGATACGAAAAATTCACCAGCAGATTCACCAGCGTTTGAGTGTTTTTATCACCAGCGTTTTTATTCCTCCAGATCAGAGAATTTTCAGTTCCATTGTCTGAAAACACCACTCACATATACAGTTATTCCCAGTTTCAGCTAAAAAGTAACCGCGTCAGACTCGGGTGGGGGGAGATTGGGTGTAGTATCGTGATCATGACAGAGAGAGTAAAAGTGAAAAAAACTGCTAATTTTTACAAGTACTATAAATTTACACTGGCTGTTACAGTCACAAATCAAATGTATGGTTTTATTGTATAATATTAACAAAAAGAGCAGCTCACATACCGGGAGCTGGTATCGAAATCATGAGCTCCGGATTATAAATCGGCAGATCTAACCGCTGCACCACGGAAGCTATCGTATTATACTTGCACCTTTTGTGAAAGTGTTTATTTGATATTTGGCCATCAGCCTTCACACATTATACAGTTCATGTCTACCTTTTGTTATTTATTACTAAAACATGAAAAACGGTTCTGTTTTAACAATGTGTTTACATAGATTGTTGTAGACACAAAGCACACATCAAATTATTTCCCCTTACAATTCTAGGTAGCTCACTCCCAGATAATCAATCAAGGCAGGAACTGGGAGAATTTCTTGCCCGTTCTGAGACGGTGGGGGGATGGTATAGCAGGCTGCTTGGGCTTATCGACACATTTAGAAGACAAAAGACACTGACAGAGAGGTGCAAAGGGATTTAAGGTGGGCTGGAATTACAAGTTTTTTTGTTGGCTATGGTAATTCTAGTGTTAATCCTTAGTAGCATGCAAGCAATTCAATTTTCTTTCATACTATAACAAAGGTTTTTTTTTCATTAGTGAAGGTGAACTACCTGACCAGCTTCACATTCAAAAATAGAGCAACAGAGATCATAAAACTACGTTTATTTTATCAATTCTGTGGTTTCCACATGGCATTGATATTTTCGCAAAACATGGATTTTATAACAATGTTTACAAAAAGTAATGTATAGAATTGGAGCATATTTTTGTTAAAGACATCGCAGCTCTGATTTAATCAATTTTTGATTTATTATCATGATAATGTCTGATGAATTTCCTCTTTCCGCTCCTCCAGGCTTCTTAGTCAAGTCAGGAGTTTATTGTGCTTATTGTTTTGTTTTTTTTTAGAGATCTGCATTTTCTTCTACCTGCCCAGCATCAGATGTCAGCCTAAGGCGAGTAGGTATGCTGCCTATTCTGCCTTTTCAGGTTCAGAACTGTTCCTTACTACCTCTAATGAGCACCCGTACCCAATGTGTGTATGATGTGTAATTTAAAGGACAACTTCTTATGGTCAGGAGAGTGACACTAAGTAAATCATACAATCAAATTTTTGTAATACATATTATTCCATGGCAGCCTTATCAATTATAAAGCATAACATGGTAGATATGAGCAAGAAAAAATAGCTGACATCATTATTTCTAGCATAATGATAAACAACATGTTTTTAAAGAAATATACTAAACTTTTAGTTTGTTTTTCTCTTTAACACTTGCAAATGCTTTTATTTTGACAAAACATTTAGAAAAATTCACTTAGTTTTTAAAATTGCTTTAGCTTGCAGTTGACTTTGTTCCAAAAGAGTTGTCCAAATTGAATTTTTAACTTTTCTAAATTTTGTAATTAATTTCAAAATTGTAATATAAGCAAGTAAGAGATTGCATTTTATACATTATATATAATTTAAATTTGTGTTGTAGAATTAATTTTCAAACAATCCATAATTTTATGAATGGTTCAGCAAATAATTATTATTTTATTATTGGGCTGAAGGGTGCTAGAGGTTATGTCATCATTATAAACTGCATAGCAGTGGCCAACCCTGGATAAGGATACTTGTCTATCTCAAGACATGCATATCAGGTACTAAATTATCACACAGTTGGTACTGGGGCTTTTCAGCATTATTTGCCATAATCTGTTTGTCAGTACTCATGTTTTGTTTCCTGTCACTTCATCTAGAAAATCTGGAAAGCAAAATGACTGTAGTTTGCAACACACTGAGTTCACTGCACTCCGTGGTCTTTAATATGTTTCATTGAACTTTTTTATGGAATGAAGTTAGTCCCCTTTGTAGTTTTGAGAATGAAATAGGCATGGTTTATAGATCATAGTGTTTATTTTTACATGTAATTTCATTTTCATATTTTTTACCAGTGAGTTGCATCGTGAGTGACGATGAACATGTCACTTGTGATCACTTTGATAGTCATACTGTTTACTCTGATAGTCATACTCTGCATCATCTGCTACATTTGGTATTTAATTCTATGGAGTTATTGAGAGGTGTAAGTAAATTTATTATTGTGATAAAGGTCTAAATGCCTTTTGGCAGCTTAAGTAAAAAATCTTTCATCATTACCTTTCCTTGTGATTACAGCATTAGAGCATTTTGCCACGTATCTACCTATGATGATTGCTTTATTTAATGTGCATCTCTGTCTCAGTTGCCAACTTGCATATTAGACCCATTGTCTATTAAATTAATATTCAAATGCTGATCTTGTAATTTCCTATCTGAAAAGCTACATTATATTTATGTACCCAGTCAAGAAGTACAGTGGTTGGCAATGTGGCTTTTGCTTGTCTACAGAAAATAAAATTGGTACAGCATCTGTCAGTGTGTAATGTAAAATTCTGTTGCTGTTATATTTGATTTTTTTTTTAATAAAGGACTATTTTGGGTTTTGGTGTATGAATCTGTGCTCAAACCTGATTTTTTGTATAGAAATGAGTTATCTAGCTGATTTCTAAAAGTGAATTGAAACAACTTTATGTATTGATTGAACATTCTGTAATGCAGAAACTATATATTTTTTGGATGTAATTGCAAATGATTTCTATAATTGGATACATTGAGTTTCATGAAAGCTCATTTTATAATGATACCACACACAAACATTTAAATTATATGTTTTTACAATAACAATCAATCTGTGTGCATTGAAGCTGAGGAGAAAACATATTTGATTCTTCAATTTAAAATGAACAAAGTATTTTATACACATATTCAGTTTGAAATTCTTCTTTTCTATTGAATAGGTAAGGATGTGCAATTCCATCTAAGATAATTATTAGTGATTTTTTTCAGAATGTAATTTATTCTCCACACCAATATTTCATTCACTTTTTCTGTGTAGTTTTGAAAATCTTTTTAAACCGTTGATTATTTACGGTTTTGAAAAAAATTAACATTTGTTCTTATTGTTTGCATTGATTTTAATTAGTTACAGGATTCATTTCATTGCAAAATTACTAGCATTAATTATATATACTGTTTTTTCAAGTTGCTGTGAGCATATGCAAAATATAATTTGACTAATTACTTTGTAATAAATTATACTCATTAATTGTCATAAAATGAAAGGCCAGGTGTGTGAATGCTTTTAAATCACAGATGTCATGTTTCGCGAAGCTTAAAAGAAAAAAAAAAAAAACTACCCATGTTAAAACTTCACCCTTTTTCTCCATCATTTAGAAAGGTGCATATTTTGCAATCACATCCAGAGATGACCTGTTAGAGACACCAAGTTTTGACTGATTAAGAACTTGAAAGCTTTCAAATTAGAAACTAACAACAATGAGCAAAAAAAAAAAAAGAAAAGAGGACAGACAGAAAGTACTTTCTGGATTCAGAAAGTATTGACCCATTCAGTTCTTTATTGTATTGTAGATTTAATTTTAAATGAATGAATTTGCATTTTTTACCATCAGTCTACACTCAGTAACTCATGTGACTAAGTGAAAACATGCTTTCAGAAAAGTTTGCAAATATATTAAAATCAAAAACTGAAATCTCTCATTTATTTTAAGCAATCAGACAGTGAATTCAATATTTTGTAGAAACATCTTTGACAGCAATTGCTGCTTTGATTCTTCTTACTTTAATTTCTCCAAGCTTTGCACACCTGGAGGATTGCAACAAGCCCTTGAGTATTATATCCTGTCTAACTGTCTCCTCTGAATCAATATCACAGCGATAATAGCCATCAAAATTAAATCCATGATCAGCAATTATGAGCTTTTCAGACATGCAGCCTAGCAAAGTAATCATAGTCTGTGTAGAAATATTCTACAAGAGTAGATTCTTAACTATAGGATTCAGGGCAAAGAGGCTGATGGTCTACATCAGGATAGGATCTTCCAACTCAATTGCTTAATTAATAACCAATCCTTGCCAGTTGCAGACCTTATTTAATTTTATGCTTGTTAGTTAGAAATGCTCTTATATCATACATTTTTTCTTTTCCAAGGATATCACTCGAATGATTTGAAGTCTAAAGCAGATCATTTTCAGTCTGTCATATCTTCTCAAGTGTTTTATTAAACCAGATAGTTCATGATGAATCCACAAAGGTGTAAATGGAAATAAGTCAGATGGACTGCTGGGTCCTTTGTCATATGCATCTTATTGCTATTAAGGAGCCATTAAAAACATTAAATGCAGCTGTTTAAGACTGAAATAAGCAATTAAGGGTGAGGATGCTTAACAAGCAAGACCACTAAAATGAAGCTTCAGAATGTCACTTGAGCAATAATTGTCTTCTCATTAACACTAGAATCCCTGAATCCTACTAAAAACTCGTAATCCCGGGCCACCTTAAATTTCTTCTTCACAGCACTTTCGCTGGCTAATAGACTGCTGCACCGCGACACAGCTCTGCTTGGCGCCATAAGTAAAATGGAACTTCCACCTGCAGCTAAAGCCACTTCAGTATGCAATCAACTCTCCACACTAGTGCTTAGATCTGGCAGTGCAATACTTATGGTGTATCATGGCATTGCAAGCAATCTTTGCATCCATTTGGGACACGGGCGTCATCCCAACTGATTGGAAAATGGGACTTGTCATCCCTATCTGGGAAGGGAAGGGTGATCACCTGGATTGTGGTAACTACAGGGGGATAACACTGCTCTCAGCACCTGGTAATGTCCTTGCTAGGGCCATCCTCAATAGGATCCATAATCACTTGCTCACCTATTAGCGGCGATGGCAGTCTGGTTTTACGCTTAAGAAGTATAAGCAAATGTGAATATTGGCAGAGTCTCTTTGCAGCCTTTGTTGATTTTCATAAAGTGTTAGACTCAGTTGATCAAACTGCCTTGTGGGACATCCTAAGACTTTGCAGGATCCTCCAAAGTTGCTGGATGTCAAGACTGGCCTTTTCCCCAGTTTATTCTGGGGTGTGTTCTCACTCCAACTCTGTTCAATGCTTGTATGTACTGGGTGTTGGCCATAATTGTAGGGACCAATGGCTGTGGGGCATCTGCTGGTGAATCTTATCTTGACTTTGCTGATGATGCTGTGATCTTTGCATATTCAATGGAGGCTCTAATAGGGGCTCTTGAGACACTGAGTTAGGAGTCTGAGTGTCTGGACTGTATAAAAAAAAAAACAAGATCCAGGCCTTTACTGACCACTTGGCACAGCCATTATCAGTGTGTCTGTCTGAGGAATGAATGTTGAACTTGTCGAAAGGTTTACTTACCTCAGCAGCAACATTCATATCTCTGGTTACTCTTCCTGTGAAGTCACTAGATTGATTGAGAGAGCATGGTTGTGTTGTCGTCATGATGGCTCTGGAAAGGGGTTTGTGTTGCGCCCGATATCTCTGCAAAAGATCTAAGGTCCAATTCTTTAGAGTTCTGGTTCTCTCTGTTTTGCTGTATGGTTACGAGACATACATGCATTCCAGTGACCTGAGATGAAGATTGGACTCCTTCGGTACTGTGTCTCTTCGGGTAATTCTTGGGTACTGCTGGTTTGACTTTGTGTTGAATGTGTGGTTGCTCATGGAGTCCTGAATGAGACACATTACCTACATTGTGACGAACTGTCAGTTACACCACTACAGCCATGTGGCACGATTCCCTGAAGGTGATCCAGGTTGCAGGATCCTCATTGCTGAGGACCAGAGTGGCAGGAACAGGCTAAGGTAATGTTCATGTATCACCTGGCTGCAGCAGATAGACAGTCATTTCTGGAGGGTGGGACTGGACCACGTCTCTTCCTTGTCTGGTTGCCAACTGGGATCCCAAGCTGTTTTATCGATTGGTGGATGTGGAATTTAATAGAAACAGGATTTCTGGGGCAGTGTTAGTGAATGTATGGTACAATACTTCCAATCAACAACTATGCCAACATTTTGACATGACAGATCTACAATTGCACAGTTTTTTTGGCAGGGAATGCAATATTAGTGAAGGATCAATATTGTATCATTTTATATGACACTGCTTGGGAAAAAAATAAAGAATCCTTACCATACTCTGTTGATTATTTTTATTACTCAATATAGTTCATTTTATTTTATTTCACAGTAACATCATTAAATTAAATATCCTACCAAAGTATGTTGATTATTTTTATCACTCAATATAGTTAAATTTATTTTATTTCACTCCATATCACGGTAGCATCATTAAATTAAATGTTCTGAATCATTATTCTGTTCTGTGGTAATTTGTAATTTCAGAATTTGGCCTTGAGTGAATTCATCAAGATTATGGGTAACTTGGCACAACTGGCCAGCATTTTCTAGTTTTCTTAACTAACTGATTAATGTATGGAGAGTGAAAAACAGTTTTTCAATGAAGGCATATTTTAAACAGAATACAATTGTGAGTAGTGGAAAAAGTCTTTTTTTCTGATACATTTAAAATTTGAGATTAACCCTGCCTTTTTATTTTGACATCGACTTTGCATTCATTGAGGGGAGCCAAAAGTTTCCTTATCATTTTTCAACAAATGGAAATAATTTAAAATTTGGTGCCTTGCTTAACACAGTTCCTTTATTTAGCATTAAATAAAATAAATGTTCAATATGAAATAGTTACTATAGAGTACATTTAAAAGTTGCATAGCAGGACTCTGATATTTCTTAGCCTTGCATAAGTTTCTTTTGAAATTGTTTTTCTTTCATCCTGTGATACAGTATATCCAGGCCCACCTGATAAAAATGCACAATTTCTGAGCTGTTTTTACTGCATTAAAAGTGTCAGAAGCAATAATTCTTTTATATTCAGTTTGCATATTTGCATTGGTTAATACATTAGAAGGGATATTAATAATAATTCTTTACATTTATATAGCATGTTTCTTACTACTTGAAGCACTGTCCACATAGAGAGGACAAAGGAAGTGAGCCCACAGTCTCCTTACTGCAAAGCAGCAGTGCTACTACCACTGTGCCACCTGTGAACATTTGAACTGTTTTGTTTTCATTTATGCACTAATTTATTTTTAAGGAGTTTTAGTACACTCTGCCCTCAAGCAACTACACAGAGACCTTTATATTTTTTCTCATTTATGCTATTTAAAATAAATTTATCCCTAATTTATGTTTGAAGATACTATGCTAATGACTGAGTAATTTTCACTGTAATATCACTCAGTCCCTTATAATGATGCAGGGACTTCAGATTAAACTCATTTATTTGTGCCTTTTAAAATTACTTTCTTCCTGTTTTGCATTTTAAGGTATTAGTGATTATTTATTTATTAAATTAGCATGATCAACAAAATGAGAATAATGAGGTTTCCTTACTGAGGCAGGTTCCTGCCTTACAGTCAGTACTTCTATATTGAGCTCCCATCCCTGCAGCATTAAATTGCATATAATCAAGTTTTAAAATGGATAGATGCTATGTCTCATTCCTTCCTTCAGTGACATAGGGACTCCAAACAAAGTCCTTCTGTTATTTTTTACATCCCTTTATAACATTATTTGTTTGCCCTGTGTACAAAGAGTGGAGACACTAAACAGGAAGTGAACTGTATTCACTTTAATACAGAGCTATCAGCTTCAGTAGAGATCAGACAAATTGAGGGTGCCTTCTACACCTAAGGAGCAGAAAATATTTTGTTTGTAACTAATTGTAAAGGAAGCTTTTGTCTTTAACCACATAAATATAAGAGTTTTAAGAAGCAGCATCTGGACTAGAGTTGTCAGTAAGGCAGTATCTCATTGAAAAGATTTAATTGTTTCTGGGTATTTACAAAAGCAAAAATGATCAATTCAGTCATGGGAATTTGAATAAGCTTATTAGTTGATGGTATTGTGAGACATATAGGGTTAAGAATTTTATTGAGGTGTATATCATAGTTCATCATGTCTCTCCATAAAATTATTGTTATAGCTTTAACATCTGGTAATTTTGAATACAATTCTGATGTATGTCAGAATCAAAAATGCTAGTTTTGCATACTTAATAGGATTAAAACATTAGCTCATCTCTTTATGGGAGAATCAGTGAAAGAGATAACATTAGGAAATATCTCTATTACAAAATAATTGTGTTTGACCTCTTTCTGTCTACAACATGCAAAGGGACAAGGTCCCATTAGTTCTATATAATTATAAATATTATTGCAATTTGTGCAAAGCCAGATTCAGTAACCCAACACAATCACACTCAGTCCTTGACTAAAAATAGCAATAGACCAGTTCCTTTCCCACCTTTAAGGATTTATAGCTGGCTTAAGAAATTTTTACAAAAGAGACCTTTCAGATCCTTTTGCTAAATGGACTAGCAACTAGTTACCAAACACCAAATAGTTAAGCTGTCATAATCTATCTATCTATCTATCTATCTATCTATCTATCTATCTATCTATCTATCTATCTATCTATCTATCTATCTATCTATCTATCTATCTATCTATCTATCTATCTATCTATCTATCTATCTATCTATCTATCTATCTATCTATCTATCTATCTATACTACCCACATGATTTAGTAGTTTATTCCAGGGTCATATGACCCTTTTATGCTTCCTGTTTTTGTGTTTGCACATTACCTACATTTTCATGTGTTTGAATTTTTTTTTCCACAATAACTTTGAATTCTGATCTCATCCAAAATACATTCAAATTATGTTGACTTTTGGCTCCAAATTAACCCTTTACGCTGTAAGTGAATATAGGCATGTGTGAATGTGTTACAATTACCCTGTACCAGAATAACGAATCTGGGGATTATGAGTGAATGAGTTAGGACTTCATGTAACCTTCTTTGTAGAGCCTTGCACCCCTCAGTTTGTCTCTTATTCTTCTTGTTTTCTTTATATGGTGCATTTTCTCTATGATTCCCTAGCTGACACTGTTGTCTTCTTCTAAATGATGCTGCATTTTGCACTTGTATATTTTCACTGTAGTAGTTACTACCTTTACTTTTCTATAGTGTGGGTGTGTGTGTATAAATATGTATGCATGCTATGTCTAAAGAGTGTGTGTGGAAAATTAATGTAATGTTTAGGAAAAAAATGAAATTAGAGGCAGCATTTTTCTGTTTATCATTTGTAGAATGCTTTAGGTTATGTCTTTGAGCTTTAACATTTATTATTCTTCCCAACATTCCCAACCTTGAATATAGTGGAGAAGAACTCTTGTACAGGAAAGGAATTATGTCATACAGTGTCCTCTGTAATATATGGAACAAAGGCACATTTTTATTTGATTTACTCCACTGCTCCACAATTTAAAAATTACAAATATTAATAATAATTCTTTATATTTATATAGCACTTTTCTCACTACTCAATGCACTGTGCACACAGGGAGGACCCGGGTCATCAACACATGATTTCCTTACTGTGAAGCAGCAACACTACCACTGTGCAAATCAAACAGTTCAGGTATGCACAATTTTACTTAAGGTTATTGGCATACATTTTGGTCACAGCATGTCGAATTGGCAACACTTCTAAATGGTCCACCCATTTCAGGGCACCATAATGTTTGGTACATAGATATAGGTAGGTATATTTATATTTAATCACTTATTACAGTATATATGACTACTTCCAGATACTGTGCAAGCAGCAGTCTTTTTAAGGAAGCTCTGAATTTCTCACTTTTTTTTTTCTGGACTCATTTACTAGTTGCTAATCTTATTTAAAATTAGAATTAATCTACCTTCTGACTTGTCACTGATGATAGCTACTAGAAATTGGATAAATTGATTTTGTAAATGGATTTTAAATTTATTGATGAAGTGCTGTGCATGCATACCAAGGCATCAGCTTGTCATGACTGCACTTCAAATGCACTGACATACCGTCGTGGGAGTAAAACCAAGGTGAAAAGGATTTAGAACTGCTTGTCATCTACTGTAATGGGAAATGTTCAATTGCTCTCAAATAAGATGGATGAACTGTCTGCGCTTAGAAGTGGCCATGGAGCATACAAGTACAGTTGCATTTTGTGGTTTAAGAGAGCTGGCTTAAACCACCTGACACTTTTTTTTTGGATTTCATCTTATTTGAGCAGACAGAGACCCAGTGCATTGTGGAAAAAGGACAGGAGGGGGACTGGTCATCTATATAAATGAGGAATGGTGTAAAAGGTAGCATATTACAGTTAAAACAATTTGTAATTCAAACATTGAAATTCTGGCTATCTGAATTTGTCCATGTTATTTGCCCAGGGAGATAAATTACACCATCCTTTTTAATATTTATATTTCTCCTTCCTCAAATGTGTACTCAGCAATGGAAATGATTCATTCTGCTGCCAATACTTTAATGATGACTCACTCCGACCCTGCAGTTATAATATGTGTTGATTTCATCCATGTGACTTTGGAACAAACAATCACAAATATCTATCAGTTTCTGACCAGTTCCACTTGAGGAAATAACAAGATGGACCTGCTGTATTCAAACATTAAAGATGTTTGGCAAATATAACCACAACCTGATTCATCTTATTCCCAGCTTCAAGTTTGTTATTAGGTAGGCGGCAACCTGTTACCACCAGAATAGTGAGGAAATGGAGCTTGGAGGCTGAAATGTCACTGAATGACTGCTTCCAAATGACAGACTGGGAAATGATGTGTGTTTCAAATGAGGACAATATTGAAGGACTCTGTCACTGCATCCAGTGATATCCACAAAGACAGTGCATTGCTTTCCAAACAACAAGCCCTGGATTACTAAAGAGCTGTAAGGTTTCCTGACTGAGGAAAAGAGAGCATTCAAATCCGGTGACAAAGAGGCTCTGAAGGACGTACAACATGTGCTAAAGGAAAATCTGAGTGAAGGAAAGGAAGCTTACAAAGATAAAATAGAATACAAACTCTCTCAGAATAACATTAAGGTATATTTAATGGAATCGAGCAATCCAGGGATCAGGTGCTTGAAGGCGATGTGGACAAAGCTATCTCCCAGAGCCAATATTTGAATAGATTTTCCCTCCCACTGCCACCTTCTTTCAATGACCAGTCTCCCCACACCATCTCTACTATGTCAACCTCTCCTACCATGTTAACTGGAATGGCCAGTGACAAGTCCTCCTCTGACCATTAGTGTGGACTATCCATATCTGAAGAGCAAGTAAAGAGATAACCGAGGAAGTAAAAGAACAGTAAAAGTAAAACAAACACAGTAAAAGCTGATGGACCAGATAGAGTCAGTCCTCAAGTTCTCTTCAACTTTATGGTGTCCTCTGTCACCTGTTAAGTCTGTACCTAAGGCTTCAGAAACTGCCACTGCTGTGGAAAACATCCTGCATTTTAACTGTTCCAAAGAAGACAGACACCTCTTAATATAATGACTACAGACTAGTGACCTCTTACATCTCACATCCTAAAGACCTTTGAGAGACTGCTCTTAGACCATACAAGTCCTCTTGGAGCAGACCACCTGGACCCACTGCATTTTTCCTTTTGGATAAAGATTGAAGTGGAGGATGCAATTATCTGTCAGCTCCCCAAGGCTTATTCTCACCTGGGCAAAACTTGTAGCACTGTGAGGATTAGGTTTTTGATTTCTCCAGTGTCTTCAGTACCATCCAGCCATCCCTGTTAAAGGGTAAACTTGGAAATATGCAGGTGGATGAGCCTATAGTGTCCTGGATAATGGATTGTTTTTTGAGCAGACCGCAGTTTATTAGACTCAATGACTGTATTTCAGATGTGGATGTGACCACCACTGGAACTGGAATAGTCCTCACAGGTGGCACAGTGGTAGTGCTGCTGCTTTGCAGTAAGGAGATTGTGGGTTCGCTTCCCGGGTCTTCCATGTGTGGAGAGCGCTTTGAGTAGTAAGAAAAGCGCTATATAAATGTAAAGAATTATTACTATTAACACCACAAGGAACAATCATGTCTCCTTTTCTCTTTACTCTATACATCTCAGACTATAAATATAACACCAGGTCATGTCACTTGCAGAAATTCTCAGATGTTGTTGCACTTATGGTGTGTATTGATAAGGGGGATGAGACAAAGTATAGGAGTCAGGTGGAAAAGTTTGTTTCTTGGTGCAAAGAGAATTGTTTTCATCTTATCATCAGCAAAACCAAGGAATTGGTTATTGAGTTTTGCTGTGCCAAAGAGCCTCTGTTGTCTGGTTACTATTTATAGAGAAGGTGTAGAGGTGGTTCACAGTAATGACAGGTTGAACTGGTCTTGGAACACAGAGGAACTATATAAGAAAGGGCAGAGCAAGCTCTTTTCCCTTAGGGAAACTGTGTTAATTTATTGTGGGAAGTGACATCCTTCACATCTTCTATAACACTGTGATGACTAGTGTGATCTTGCGTGATGTGCTGTTCTGGGATGGAAACATAACTTCAAGAGAAGTCCACTAAATCAATAAACTAATTAAAAGGGCAGGTACAGTTATAGAACACACTCCCCCTGGAGGTGGTAGCAAAGGAGAGATTAATACAAAACTGACTGCCATTATAAATAATGCTGCACATCCTCCGTCTGACACACTAACAGAGGACTTTTAGCCAACAAATTATTCAGCAGAATTGTGTCAAGAAATGTTACTGGGGCTCCTTTATACCAACAGCAATACATCTACTGTACATAATGCCTCTCTATGACTATGACAGCCATGTCAGAACTTATCTTTCTTTTGAATTTTCTTGCTTTATAGTCATTTCTTTCAGTGTGTGGTCAGACCAAAATTTGTGGATAAATTTGTTTATTTACTTACCTTTCTATTTCTGTGTTTATTTATTTAAAGAGCCTTTATAAAAAGCCTAGTTTCACCCTGAGGACAAGTAAAATTCTAATAAGCAGTCAAATTTAGTACTTTGTTGCATATTCCTTGCAATGACTGCTTGAAGTCTATGATTCATAGACATCACCAGATGCTGTGTATCTTCTCTGGTGATGTTCTGCCAAGCCTCTAACGCAGCCATCTTCAGCTCCTCTTTGTTTCAAGGGCGTGTCAACTTAAGTTTTCCCTTCAGCATACAGATGTCATGCTCAGTTGGATTTAAATTGGGTGGCTGGCTTGTCCATTCAAGCATTTTCCATTTTTTCATTTTGAAAAACTCTTGTGTTGCCTTAGCATTATGTTTGGGATCATCATCTTGTTGTAGGATGAAGTGTCGTCCAATAAGTTTGGAGGCATTTAGTGGAACTTGAGCAGATACGATTTTTCTATACACCTCAGAATTCATTGTGCGACTGTCAAAGAAGATAAATGTGCCAGTCCCTGTGGCAGCTATACACGCCCAAGCCATAACATCCCCACCACCATGTTTAATAGATGAGGCGGTAAGCTTTGGATCTTGGGTGGTTCCTTTCTGTATCCACACTTTGCTCTTGCCATCACCCTGATAAAGGTTAATCTTTGTCTTGTCTGTCCACAAGACCTTTTTCCACAATTCTACAGTCTCTTTTAAGTACTTTTTGCAAACTGGAACCCTGCAATCCTGTTTTGTGGCTAACTAGTGATTTACATTTTGCAGTGTGGCCTCTGTATTTCTGTTCATGAAGTCTTCTACGGATAATAGTCTCAGACACATATGTATCTGCTTCCTAAACACTGTTGCGGAAATATCGGACAGGCATTTGGGACTTTTCCTTTTACCACAGTGAGGATTCTTCTGTCATCAACAGTAGAGGTTTTCCTCTTAATGATATTCCAGACAGTTGATTTAGGTCATCTTAAGATTTTACTAAAGTCTCTAATGGTTTTATTGTTGTTTTTCAACCTCATAATGGCTTCTTTGACTTTCACTGGCACAGTTCTTGTCCTCATGTTCAACAATGGCAGCTTATAGACTCCAGAAGTAGTCTATAGGTAGAAGCAAACCCAGCTATCTTATGGATAGCTTCTAATGAAGCAATGAAACACACCTGAGTAGTTACAAACACCAGTGATGCCAATTGTTCAAAACATTATTGTTCCCTGAAATGGGGGACCATATATAAAAGGTGTAATTCTACATGGTGTGACTAAAATGTATTTAAATACACTTAAATGAAAGTCTGCATTGTGTACTTTAATAATGTCTGAATTATTTGATTTGTAATTTTAGACAGCGGAGCAGAGGGGTATAACAAGGAAAAATGAACAGGCAGAGCACAAACTTTGTGTCACATGACAGCATGATACACTTCCTTATCTTCCACACCCCTGACCAGATAGCTCCACAACAGAGCGACACCTTCAGGAATCTTATCCTGTTTAGATTTCCTGGCTTTCTTTGGGGACTTTAACTTTGTTACAAACATTATGGACGGCATTATATTTTAACTTGGGGATTATATAGCATATATCTAAAAGCCTCACTTTAGTTGAGAAATGTGTGATTATGTACCAGGCTGGCAATTCTTTTTTTCCCCTTCATGCTGCTCTCAATACAAAGGTTAAATAATATGGACAATTTTGTTTTGTCATTCTAAAGTTCAAATAAATTTATCTACTGTCAAAAGTTATTTCTTCAGCATCCACTTGTTAACTTTTATTATTGGTCCAAACTTGGCTATATAAATTAAAAGTTTTATTTTACTTGAGACTCAGTCCCATGTGGAGAAATACACGTTAACCATACTTTTCTTTCTTTGATATTGTATCATTATTCAATGCTGTTATGGACTATGGAGTCAGCTGAGTGGATGTAGACATTGCCATATCATGTCCATATGGCAAAATACTGACATTTTTCCAGATAAGTCTCTACTATAGCTAATTAGGTGTGTTTCTTTCTGTGTTGTTCTTAACATTATATTTCAGTAAGTAACAGTTTTTCACTTATTCTGTATTACTTGCCTCATTTATAAAGATATTATCATCATTTAAAGCTAATTGTCAGACATGTTCAGCTCATCACTCAAATATGTATTTTAACTAAGTCTGTGCAAACAAGCGATTTGTTTTTGTTTTTTTAAGATAATGGAGCTTGTTCCTGCAACACGCTTACATTTGCACATATCAGGGCAATGTTGTGTATCTATTAATCAGACCTGATAAAACTTTGGATGTGGTAGAAGAGAAAAGGAGAAAAATCCTTGTACACCTGTGGAGAGTACGCAATCAATGCATGGATATTTATCAGTTCATAGTTCAAACCTAGCTTCCTGGTGATGTGAGGCAGCAGTTTAAACTTCTATGGCACTTTGATGTCCTTTCATATGAAACCAGTTTCTTAAAATTCTTATTTTCAATTGTCCTCTCAGTATAAATGAAAATGATGAATAAAATAAATGTCTTCTGCAACTCTGAATATTATACCAACCGAGTCTGAGTATAGAAAAACAAAGTACCATATTTTTCGCTCCATAAGACGCACTTTTTTTTCCCCAAAAGTGGGTGGAAATGTCTGTGCGTCTTATAGAGCAAATATTGCGTCACAGACCGTGATGTGTATTACCTGACCTGACTCAGATGATGACGAGGGTTCTACATCGGAGAAAGAATGCACATCACACTTTTGCTGTCGCAGAACTTTGTAGATGTACACAGGAAGCTCTGCAGTCTACTTGTAACTTTACGGTGTGGGAAGTAAGTAAATAAATCAAGGTAAATAACATTCGATCAGGCTCTTATATACAAAGTACAGCGACGGCAACTCCCACCTGCAGCTATAGACTCTTCAGTACGTGAGGGACTCTCCATGCTAGTTTTTAGATCTGGACGGTGCATGTGCCCAAAAAAGAAGTCTAACTGCATTTTCGTACCATTGCTTATGAACTGAAGTGTCAGGGTGCACTTTTCATGGCATTACACATGTATTTTTTGAGCATGCCCATGTCGATCAAACACAGGAAGCTCTGCAGTCTACTTGTGACTTTATGCTATAGGAAGTAAGTAAATAAATAGGTAAATGGGTAAATAAAAAGGTAAAAAACATTCGATCTGGCTTTTATGTAAGTAACATATAAATGTTAATGTTTTAGGAACATGCACGGTCCAGATCTAGACACTAACGTGGAGAGTCACTTGCATACTGAAGAGTCTATAGCTGCAGGTGGGAGCTGCTGTTATCAATGCCTTAGATGTAACTGAAGATAGTATCATATATGAAGATAGTGAAGAAAGTGATACTAGTGATTGTGAGCAACTGAGCTTCGTAAATTCTGACACTAACGATGAGGAGTTCTTGGGGTTTCCAGTGCTTGAACCTTAAAGTCTTTCCTCATTTGTTAATGGCAGTGATGATGGTTCTTAATAACACTGTTGACTTTACATGGTTTAAATATTATTCTGCTATATTTTATTAAATATATTAGTACACCATTTGGTTCAGAATATTTTTTATCTTGTTTTCCTCCTCTAAACCTAGGTGCGTCTTATGGTCAGGTGCATCTTATGGAGCGAAAAATACGGTATCTTTCTGTGATATGCTATGTGTAATGTAACATTAGATGTTTAACAGGATGAGTGAATTTGGAAATCCTGGCTACTTTTGAATGAACCAAAAGACATCACAGTCTTAAAAAAAATTAACCATCTTAGTTGACAAGACGTAGCAAATTTTACATTTTATAGCACTTTTAAACTGTTCTGTATTTTGTATTGTTTCTGTACATTTCTGTTACAGGTTGCTTCCCTTAAATGAACAATCCACAATAAAATTGATGGGCATTATATCTCACACAAATTTAGAATGTTAAAGTCACTCAGTCAGGAATGCATTGACAAATATTTCTTTTTTTTGTCCATAATTGTTCATTAAACCTCCACCAATCTTTTATCAACACTGAATTGGTTCAGCTTACTATTTTGCACTTGGCTTTAAAGGTACTTTTAATTATTATTATGTATGTATAGATGAGTTTATTTCAAATCTGAGTGAATTGTGTTTGTGTAAATTATGCTATGTGGGTGATAATGTATCTTCACTTTGAAGGGGAGGTTGGTTGATTAATATATTGAATTAGTAAGCTGTTTAATAAGCCCTGATTTTTTTTCTTCATAAGCTTAGTGTTATGTAAGAAGTTCCTTTTCATCTGCTGTTTTGGAGAAACAGCAGATTGCTCACTGATTTAGCCTTTAACATTCTTATTGCTCATATTTTGTTCATGCACATTTGAAAGGTTATGGCAAGATACATTATTTTAATTTTAATTTTGTCACTTGGTATTATATTTCTAAGTTTAGAAAATATAATAAATTGTCGTGGGAGATAATGATTTTGAAACATGTTTACTCAGATAATCATTTTGCATGTGTTTATGACTGTAAGAGCATTTTTTTAGGGCTGCTTGCTCATCAAAGTGCAGTATACTATATTTAATATTGGATTTCTTGTAGGGCACATCTGCTCATACCAGTTAGTTATTCATGCCAATTATTTAATGGTCATGAGAAAAAGAAATTGCACTCACTAGAGTAGATACATTTCAATTAATGCACTATTATCGCTCTGTTTTATACACATTTACAAAGTGAAATGGTTTAACGGTGTTTATTCTCATCTTGAAAGCCATTTCTACATAGTAAAGACAATCATGTGGTATTGTCCCGAAACAATTCAGATATCTCCTTCAAAAAATGTGATGGTGTGTTTTCGGACATTTTATTAACTTTATACAGTCCTTCATCATTTTGTTTCAACATGTTTACCCTGTATTATTCATAAATGCTACATGCTTTCTGATATTGTGCGTTCCTTTGTGCCATCATGTCTTTAAAAATAATTAAGGATAAGATTTGTTCCTACCATAATGTAATATGGTTTCTCAAAGAAAGCATTACTTGTTTTCTTAAATTCCCTCAAAGGTCCAAATTGAATAAAATAGAAATATTACTGTTTGCAGTCACAGCCAAATCTTTCATCAATATTAATATTTACTAATAATTTTCTAAGGTACCTATTATAGATAGTGTTAAATGGTAAAACTTGAGGATTCTGACAATCGGCATTCCGGTCTCCATTACATTCTTCCCAGGGGCCTTAGGCTTTAGACACTTTACTGTTGTCCACAAATAGGGATTTTAAATGCTTTTGGCCAGACTGGCTCAATCGCTCCTCGTCGCCATCTTGCCTGGGGGAAAACCACTGTGGCAGGCTGCACACCATTTGCCAGCTGTCTATGAGGAATGAACAGGGCATACACATTATATTGTTCCCTGGCATTTCTACCCTAGCAGAGGAACATATCTTTATATCAAACGTTTCACTGAAAGTATTGGTAAGCTTGTCCCTTTGGTACTTGTCTGTATTAGCTTGCAGAGGACAACCTTTGTGTTGCTCAGCAGCATGATACGCCTCCTTGTCTCCTCCTTATCTTCCACACCCCAAACAGATAGATCCACGGTAGAGCGGCATCTTCAGAAATCTTGTCCTGGTTAGATTTCCCGGCTTTCTTTGGGGACTTTTCCCCCTTTTTTCAGGTTTTAAAACAGTCATGTGTTAAATTCTGCATAAGCCGAGTGTCTGAGAATGTTGTACACAGTTATTTTTACTGCAGGCTCTACCACATAGACACAGTCCCAGGTTGACATAAATGATTTATTTATCGGCTAATTCCTTCACATTTGGGTCTAATAAGCACAATACCGATTCTTTTTTTTCTTCCTCCCCTATACACCTCCAGGTGACCTTTGTCTTCCTCCCTTCTGACTCTGACTCAACAGAGGAGGCTGGATGGCACGCTTTTATGTCAGATCTGAAAATACTGCTGGTACCGGGGCATAGCTTGATGTTAAGACATCCCAGCCGGGAATTGTTCCAGCACAGCACTCACAACTTGTATGGTGTTCCTCATGGAGTATAGGGTGAAATTGCTTTCACAGATTTGCAAATAAGTCAAGTATATAACCAAACATTGTTTACACATATAAAGGTGTGTACCTTTATATATTGTTTACACCTATAAAGGTGAATTAAGATTAATGTAGAGGACACTATCTTTTATTAAAATGTAAGCATGAAAGTTATGCTAACAGAAGTTCCACCAAACAAAACCTATGACTATTTTGTAGTGGAGGAGAATAAATTAAAAGCTGAAGTTAACAGCATTTCTGGAGACCTACGGCCCCTTGTAACCTTCAGAGCACAGTTTTGCTGATGTGAAAGGTGCTATATAGCGCCCGACCTGGCACAGACTGACGCAGAGACACGTACTTAAATAAACAGACTTTTATTTTTTGTCAGCCGTGGGGCACGCCTTCCCCGTGTCCCACAGGCCCAACTAGGGATGGGAATCGAAAACCGGTTCTTGTTGAGAACCGGTTCCCACTGTTTCAATTCCTTGGAATTGTTTGCCATTTTTGCAAACGATTCCCCTATCGATTCCAGTCGCCTCGAATGACGTCACCACGTTGCGTAGCGTCATTTACCCAGCAGGAAACATGGCGCCTAAGCGGCACAAACGGTCAAAAGTTTGGTTATACTTTACGAGAAAGGATGACAACAGGGCAACTTGCAATACTTGCAAAGTAGATATTTCGTCAAAGGGAGGAAACACTACGAATATGCAAAAGCATTTGCTCACAAAACACGCGATAACCTTAAATGAATGTCGTATTTTTGATCCGCTCCAGACTAGTGAATCTCAACCTAGCAGCAGCGGTAACGTTTGCACGTCCTCTCCCGTTAATACGGCAGGTAACTAATCAACTAACATTGCATATTATGTTAGCGCGATTTGCCTTATTGCAAAACCTGCTATTACTGTGCATTGCATTTAGATGACCATGACGAGAGAGACAGACAGAGTCTGGCTGTCTCAGATGCTGGCAGTTCTCGCTGCAGTCTACCGGTAGCTTCTCCTTTCACAGAGGCGGGGAAAAGTAAAATGACACAGGCCAGGATAGACGAATGTCACCGAGCAGTGATTAAGTTTGTGGTAAAAGGCTTGCACCCATTTGCCACAGTAGATGCCCCCGATTTTCTGTAAGTGAATGTGTTTAATTGTAGGCTAAGTCAGGGAATGTCAAAGTTGCATGTTCTCATCTTACCAGATGTTTCATCTGTTTCCATTTATATATCTTTTAGAGAAATGACAAAGACTCTGAACCCTAAGTACAAAGCCCCAAACAGAGACAGTTTAACCAACCACTTGATCCCTGTTTGGTATGCGGTCGAAAAGGCAAATCTGATTTCTGAGCTGAAACATGTGTTGAAGGCAGCCGTCACTGCAGATGGATGGACAAGTTTTAGTCAAGATCATTACCTCACAGTAACGCTGCATTATGTCAGGAATGGCCAGGCTCAAGAAAAAGTCCTCAAAACCAAACCAGTGTACCAGGCACAGACAGGGACAGCTGTAGCAGAGGAGATTGATGAGATCTTGGAGGAGTATGGTATCAAAGACAAGGTTGTGGCAGCCACTGTTGAAATTGCGGCCAACATGGATGTAGCTGTCAAAATAGTTGATGGTTGCAGAATTGCACAGTGCACAGTTCCATTGGACTTGAGTTGATTGTATTTGTTGCTGGCTGATGTAGTTTTATTTTTGAGTGCTCAGCTCATATATACTTTTAAAAAGGAGAGTGTAAATGTTACTGGACATTCTTGTGTAATTGCCACAGAATAATTTGTTATACTTTGTTATTGCTACAGAGGAATTTTTATTTTATTATTATTTTACATTTACAAATTTTTTTCTGGGGACCCCATGGCACCCCATCGAGGAGCCGTAGGCTGTGGATCTCTTAAGATCTCACTGTTGGGTTTGTAAGGTCATGCTACTCCTAAATTTCTATCTTGTTCAAAGATAAGATATAAAACAAAGTTCTAAGCTAATCGACCTGTGTGTTGTCCTTTTTTAAAAATAAGAATCGATAGGAGAATCGATAAAGAATCGAATTGTTAAACAGAATCGAAAATGGAATCGGAATCGTGAAAATCTTATCAATTCCCATCCCTAGGCCCAACACAGTCCCAAAACACTCATAATAATCACAACAATCCTTCTGGCACCACCACTCCTCCTCAGGCTTACTCCTCCTCAGGCTTAGTCCTCCTCCTCCCGACTCTGGCTCTCGAGTGGTGGTGGCTGGCCCTTTTTATAACCCACCCGGAAGCGTTCCAGGTGCTTGACCACCTGGTCCTAATTGCACTTCCGGGTGGGGCTGTAGAATCGTCCAGCCGGGCTGTTGGAAGGAGACAGCCCCCCCACCTAGCGGCCACCCCGGGCCCCAACCAAGCTGTGGAGGACTCCATCTCCCATGGAGCCCTGCGGGAGGTTGGGGAATCGGCGTCGGCCAGAGAGGCTGCCACCAAGCGCCCCGGAGGAGGTATTGAGCTGTCCATGGCTGCTCTCCCGGAACATACACAGCAGAGGCGTCCCGGCCGGGCATGGGACCCTGCTGTTTGTCACACTGTACAAAGCCAACTGGCCACCTTCCCCTTTGAGGTCATTCTTTAATTTTATGTTCCATGTGGTAAAGTCTGTTACTTCTGTAAAATATGATGGCCCAGTGCTATCTCAGTAAATATTGAATTCTAAGGTTCTCAATCACACTGATGTCTCATTTCATGGATGGCAGTAACAGCTTGGTTAAGTAGCAATGGCACAGATTGACACTGTAGTATATCAAGAAGAGAGATGGAGCAGAAAATAGTAACAGGTGGCAGTGATTGACAGTGATTTTTTTTTTAATTAAAGTAAATAAATACCAGACGTAACTGTCTACACTTCAAATTTGTGTACACCTAAATGAGGTATGCACTTCAATGTGCTAGGACCCCTGTCATGGATTAGTTCCTTCCTTGATCCTAGGGCTACCAGGATTTCCTCTGGTCTTGATTCGGATTTAGCGAGTTTGAAAATAGATAGATCTATGAACTAAAGTAGTAAAGTCTTTATCATTTATTTAAATGTTATAACCAACAGGACATCATTTGCATTTGCTCTTAGATCATTCTAGAGTTTGCATGCCTAAAAAGTGGACTTCCTAGAGCAGATTAGCGAGCAGCTGGTCTTTTATTTGCATTTGTCTATGTATTCATTTTGTATCTTATTTTGAACCTGCATTTTCTTTTGTTAAATTTTATTTTCATCTGTGTGTTTATAAATAGCAAATTTACCATAGTTTCTTTTACTTTTAAAAGTGCATTAAGAGGAGCTATTTTGTTGTCTTATATTTCTGAAAGTCTTTCGTATAGAAACTCGGTGTCATTTACAATGTCTCTCGTGTATTGCACATTGCCTTCCTTAGAGAGCTCTTGGCTAAACATGTGCCAAATCACTGTATAAAATTTTTATTTTTTCATTATTCTAAGACGCCATCTGAAAGCTGCTTTCAGGCATATAAAAAGTATGCTTCCACAGCAAAATAATTCAGCTGAAATGTTTAGTGTATATACACCCTCTCCCAGTGAATGCAGAGCATCAGAGATTTGAGATGATACGTTTGCAGAATTTGTAGGTTGCAAAATATTTTGCTTTATGCACCTACTTTCTTGATATTTCTCAGTACAACAAAATATTCACACATCCCTCTTTGGCATTTTTTATACCTCAGTTGTTTCTTGACAGAGTAATTATAGAAAAGGAGAATCACTTATCCACTGGTTTTCTACAGAAATGTATGCATTCATGCATGTGTCCATCTACCTCACATAGATCAGTGCAAAAAATACACGCTTTGTTCAGCTGGAAGGTTTTATTCTATCCATTAGCAATAATTCAGTGTCATTTCAAATGTCTAGTATTCCTCCAAGGATAGTGTCATTTGGAAAGTAAAATAAATAAATATATACAAATGTCAAGAGCACTTGGGGGAAAAAAGTTGCTTTCTACTTCTAAACATTTTTACTGACACTGGTAAAATATGTGATGAAATAGAATGCTTCAGGAGTGCTTTTCTAAATGTTGTGTTATGCAATATATTTTATTTTGTACATGTATTGAAGGTTCACTACTTTATTCAACATAACAGAAAACAATGATCTTGGTGTCAACCATATTCTAATAAAGCAGAAAGGATGTACATGTGTAGTTTCAGGTTGCTCCCAATTCAAGGCAGTACTCAACAATAAAAGCACTAGATGCAGAAGCCAAAGAGAAGTCCTTTCAATCATTTAACTGTTCAGGATTTTGATTGCATATGGTCATCGTGCAGTTGGCTCAGGGCACTCAGCAGTGCTACTTGTGTAATGCAATTCCAAATTAAAGGTCATATTTTGAATGAGCAGCTGTTAATGTCGCTGCATAATAATATGCATTCCGGTATTCTTCAAAATACTTTGAATCATTTGGTTCAGTTAAGTGGAAAGATCTCGATCAGTTAGTCAATGACTCATTCTTTTATTTAACACTAGAATTACCAAAGCCTACGAAAAAACTTGTAGATCCGTCCCACCTTAAATCACTTTGCACCTCTCCGTCAGCGTCTTTTGTCCTGTAAATGTGTCGATAAGCAGCAGGCAGCCTACTATCACATCCCCCCACCGCCGCACAGTTTTCTCAGCTCAAGTCTGTTTACCTGCGTGTCAGTTGCTTAGTGTTGTATAGAGTGAGAAGTCAAGCAAAATGACACCTTTTATAAATACTAGATTGTTATTTGGAACACATGCATTTCATGTGTGTTCCGTGTCTACAACAATCTATGTAAAAACGTTGTTAACACAGAAACGTTTTTCATGTTTTAGTAATAATTGACAAAATGTAGACATGAAGTGTATAATGTGTGAAGCCTGAAGTCCAAATATCAAATAAACGCTTTCACAAAAGGTAGAAATAGAACAAGTACGCTTCTATTCAAGAATATAACTGCAGAAAAAGAACCTGCGTTAGGGTGCGACATTGACACCTCTGCCACTTGCATTTTGCAAAACAAAGCTATTCTGCAGTAGGTTTACAATTGTGCATAATAATACACAAATAAAATTAAGGAAAACTTTATGGATGTATTCACTTCAAAGGGTGTACTGTCTTGGGGTGTGCCACTGAAATAAATATTGTAGACAGTCTCTGCAAAGGCCTCCAGCTTCAGAACCTGATCATCCATTGGCATTTGCTTCAATGCCAGTTCAGTTGAAAACCGCATTTCATATAAAGTATTGTACATAACAGAAAAAAACTAACCAATGTGCTGCAGAGTTATGGCAGCATTTGAACCAATTTGGAAAGCTAATAATATAGAAATTTGTGAATGCTATAACCTACCGTAATTCAAAATTTACATAAATTGGGAAATCACAAAATAATAAAGAAAATTGCTATGGAAAACATATTTAGTTTATACTTAAGAAACTGGTCACACTGAAAATTTAATTCATTGTGTTAAATATACCTTCTGTTTGAATTTCAAATAGTGACTGATCCAAAACCTAAAACAAAATCCAGCTCCTTATGTTTGAGTGTTGTAGCAAAGAATGTTGGAATTATCAGGTTGTGTAAAACAGTAAGAAAACTAGTAGATTTTTCTGTCATTTCACATCTAAATTAAAAGTGACATTGCCTGGCCCACTTATATATTAATAAATGGTTATCATGGACATTTTCCAGGTTCTCTGTGTAGTAGGCATTGACAATAAGTATTCAAGTTGTGATGTGAAACACATTTCCATACAAATTCTGCTGTGTCATATTGTACAACTGGAGTATAACTCCTTTAACACTAGAATTACCAGAGCCTACGAAAAGGCTCGTAGATCCGGCCCACCTTAAATCCGTTCGCACCTCTCCGTCAGCGTCTTTTGTCCTGTAAATGTGCAGATAAAGATAAACAGCAAGCAGTCTACTATTCCATCCCCCCACAGCCACAGAACGTGCACAAAGTTCTCCCAGTTCATGCCTTGATTGATTATCTGGGAGTGAAGTGCTGGAGTTTTAGAGTGGAAATAATAGATCGCTATTTGGAACACATACATTTCATGTGTGTTCCGTTTCTACAATAATCTGTGTAAACACATTGTTAAAACAGAAACGTTTTTCATATTTTATTAGTAAATGACAAAATGTTGGCATAAACTATATAATATGTGAAGCCTGAAGTCCAAAAATCAAATACAGTAATCCCTCGCTACTTCGCGGTTCACTTTTCGCGGATTCACGACTTCGCGGATTTTATATGTAAGCATATTTAAATACATAACGCAGATTTTTCGCTGCTTCGCGGGTTTCTGCGGACAATGGGTCTTTTTACTTGCTTCCTCAGTTGGTTTGCCCAGTTGATTTCATACAAGAGATGCTATTGGCGGATGGCTGAGAAGCTACCCAATCAGAGCACGCAGTTAAGTTCCTGTGTGCTGCTGATTGGCTCAGCGACGGAGCGCTGCATTAACCAGGAAGTCTCATCTCACTCATTCATCATTAATGTGCTAATGCTTCAGGGGCCGTGTCCAAGCACCAGCAGAAGATGCAAATGATTGCAGAAAAGGTAAAAGTTTTGTATATGTTGAAGGAAGGGAACAGCTACACCGCTACAGGACATCGATTCTTTTTATTTAAAAAGGAGGAAAAACATATAAGATCTACGGCCGCAGTGTCCTTTAACCAGGGTGCAAAACGAGTTGCAAGTGGACGTGATAAGGCAGTAGTCTGGATGGAATCTGCTTTAGGAATCTTTGCAACAAGGTCGACGACGTCATGACCGCCTACAAGCTGCTACGTGTACTTCGCTATACAGTAAGTGTAAACTTATCTACCGATTTCATATTGCTTAGCAGTTGTCCCTGTTTTTAATAGAGTAAATGGTGGGTTGTAAACAATACAGGGAGGGTTTAAAAACGTCCAAATACACGTTAAATAATTAAATAAATATAGTGTCCCTACTTCGCGGAAATTCAGTTATCGCGGTCGGCCTTGGAACCTATCTCCCGCGATAAGTGAGGGATTACTGTAAACACTTTCACAAAAGGTTCAAGGGTAAGGCAACAGCTTCCGTGGCGTAGCGGTAAGATTTGCAGACTTGTGATCAAGAGTCCCCAGTTCGATCCCGACTGCCTCCTATATTTGCCGTTTTCAGTAGTAAGCTGCTCTTATTGTTAATATTATACAGTACACACATACATTTGGTTTGCGTCTGTAACAGACAGTGTACATTTATAGTACTTGTGAAAGTTACCATTTTATTTTCACTTTTATTCTGTCAGTCACGATCACGATTCATACTATCGCCCCATGCAGAGATCTGATGCTGATAGTTTTTATTTGAAACTGGGAATAACTGTAGATGTGAGTGGTGTTTTGAGACAATGGAACTGGACATTCTCTGATCTGGAAGGATAAAAGCTGACACACAAACGCAGGTGAATTTGCCTTCTTTGTATCTAACCGTCACTTGATTTTTTTTTATTCAGTTTTATTGCGTGTTCCTGCTCATGCTGAATTAGTATGCACCTTATGGTCTATGATGTCAAAGACGCACTGACAAAAAAAAAAAAAAAACAGAGACATAGGTATATATGATATTTGGAGTTATTCATTTTATGACCTGTATAGTACATTTCGGAAAACATTGTGGCACGGATCCAACATTATTCATATTATTCATATTCATTTGCATAACATCTTGCACTTGTAATCACTGACCACATGTTTCGCGTGTTTTTTTTTTTCCCCCGATCTTGCCAGTATCCACTTTTGGGTGCAAAGTGCTGTTTCTTTTGTACTTTTGGACATGCAGAGGAAAGAATAGTACAGAGAGGTAAGTTCAGCGCTATATGCAATCATCAAATTCCAATGTTAACAGTTCACACACACACAAGGACCGTCCTTCCTACATTTACTACATGTGTACCTGTTGCAATCGACAAGCTTCTGTTCCAAGACAGCCGCTTTCCCCAGGAAAGCTTAGTGAGTGTCAGGTGCCCTTTCAGTGTAATAGGAACCACAGCTGACAGAAATGGGATTAGATTCATACCTAGTGGTATGGATCGTGGACTATCTTAAAGACAGACCTCAGTATGTGCGTCTTGGGAACTGCATGTCTGACATTGTGGTCAGCAACACAGGAGCGCCACAGGGGACTGTACTTTCTCCGGTCCTGTTCAGCCTATATACATCGGACTTCCAATACAACTCGGAGTCCTGCCATGTGCAAAAGTTCGCTGATGACACTGCTATCGTGGGCTGCATCAAGAATGGGCTGGAGGAGGAGTATAGGGACCTAATCAATGACTTTGTTAAATGGTGCGACTCAAACCACCTACACCTGAACACCAGCAAAACCAAGGAGCTGGTGGTGGATTTTAGGAGGCCCAGACCCCTCATAGACCCAGTGATCATCAAAGGTGACTGTGTGCAGATGGTGCAGACCTATAAATATCTGGGAGTGCAGCTGGATGATAAATTAGACTGGACTGCCAATACTGATGCGCTGTGCAAGAAAGGACAGAGCCGGTTATACTACCTTAGAAGGCTGGCGTCCTTCAACATCTGCAATAAGATGCTGCAGATGTTCTATCAGACAGTTGTGGCGAGCGCCCTCTTCTACGCAGTGGTGTGCTGGGGAGGCAGCATTAAGAGGAAATACGCCTCACGCCTGGACAAACTGGTGAGGAAGGCAAGCTCTATTGTTGGCATGGAGCTAGACAGTTTAACATCTGTGGCAGAGCGAAGGGCTCTCAGCAGGCTCCTATCAATTATGGAGAATCCACTGCATCCACTAAACAGTATCATCTCCAGACAGAGGAGCAGCTTCAGCGACAGACTGCTGTCAATGTCCTGCTCCACTGACAGACTGAGGAGATCGTTCCTCCCCCAAACTATGCGACTGTTTAATTCCACCCGGGGGGGTAAACGTTAACATTTAACATTATACAAAGTTATTGTCTGTTTTTCACCTGCATTATTATCATTCTTTAATTTAATATTATTTATTGTATCAGTATGCTGCTGCTGAAGAATGTGAATTTCCCATTGGGATTAATAAAGTTATCTATCTATCTATCTATCTATCTATCTATCTATCTATCTATCTATCTATCTATCTATCTATCTATCTATCTATCTATCTATCTATGTCTTGGACACTCGGGTGAAAAGAGGTGCGGAGCTGTCAACTGATCACCACCTGGTGGTGAGTTGGCTTCAATGGTGGGGGAGGATGCCGGTCAGGCCTGGTAGGCCCAAAGGCATTTGACAGTGTCCCTCGAGGAATCCTGTGGGGGGTGCTCCAAGAGTATGGGGTACTGGACCCACTGATAAGGGCTGTTCGGTCCCTGTACAACCGGTTTCAGAGCTTGGTCCGCATTGCCGGCAGTAAAGTCAAACCCATTTCCAGTGAGAGTTGGACTCTGCCAGGGCTGCCCTTTGTCACCAATTCTGTTCATAACTTTTATGGACAGAATTTCTAGACGCAGCCAGGGCGCTGAGGGTGTCCAGTTTGGTGGGCTCAGGATTGGGTCACTGCTTTTTGCAGATGATGATGTCCTGTTTACTTCATCAGACCGTGATCTTCAGCTGTCTCTGGATCAGTTCGTAGCTGAATGTGAAGCGGCTGGGATGGGAATCAGCACTTCCAAATCCTAGACCATGGTCCTCAGCCGGATAAGGGTGGAGTGCCCTGTCAGGGTTGGGAGCGAGATCCTGCCCCAAGTGGAGTAGTTCAAGTATCTCTGGGTCTTGTTCACGAGTGAGGGAAGAATGGAGTGGGAGATCAACAGGCGGATCGGTGCGGCGTCCACAGTGATGCGGGCTCTGCATTGGTCTGTCGTGCTGAAAAAGGAGCTGAGCCATAAGACATAGCTCTCAATTTACCAGTCGATTTACAATCCTACCTTCACCTATGGTCATGAGCTATGGGTAGTGACCGAAAGAACGAGATCACGATTACAAGCGGCTGAAATGAGTTTCCTCCGCAGGGTGTCTGGCCTTTCCCTTAAAGATAGGGTAAGAAGCTCAGTCATCTGGGAGGGGCTCAGAGTAGAGCCGCTGCTCCTTCGCATCGAGAGGAGTCAGATGAGGTGGCTCGGGCATCTGATCAGGATGCCTCCTGGACGCCTCCCTGGTGAGGTGTTCCGGGCACGTCTAACCAGGAGGAGGCCCCGGGGAAGACCCAGGACATGCTGGAGGGACTATATCTCTCGGCTGGCCTGGGAACGCCTCGGGATTCCCCCGGAAGAGCTAGAAGAAGTGGCCGGGGAGAGGGAAGTCTGGGCATCACTGCTCAAGCTGCTGCCCCCGCGACCTGATCTCGGATAAGCGGAAGAGGATGGATTGATGGATGGATGGAAGCATAGGCTATAGTTAGTTCTGTAAAAGTCAGTTTTGAAATAATATATATGACAAAATTAAACTGTTTCTGTTTAATTTTTTGTATAGGACCCACAAAAATATAATAAAGGTAATTGATTTTTCTTATACTTTTGGGAATGTGTGTCATATCAACTGCCAACTCAGATGCAACCTGCATGTGAAATTATTTTCATGTAATATTTAGTATTTAAAAAGCAGTTCTGCACCGTCCAAATTCAGGAGTGGACAGCAGTTGGGTAGTAAAATCTGTCCTGAGATGCTTATTTGAATGGATGTGATTTTCAAGAGGAAGGCTGTCTGCTTCATGATTGTCATTACAAGTTAACAATTCAGAAGTACAAAAGTCCAAAAACAGAAAAATAAAATACTGTATAGAAGTAACACAAAGCTCATATTAGCATACATACCTAAAACAACTCTTCTTTTATATTCAAACTTACATTTTTGCCATTTTTTTAATACATCATAATTGTATGTACACTGCATTCTTATCAAGTTGAAGTACTGCTTGATAGTGTCTTATTTGTAAGAGTGAATTCCAGGTGCGGCAAGATCAGCTATAATTTCTGCCCTTTACCATTCTGTTCCGGAATGACAAACATGAGATATCAACCAGATGAGCCTTTCTTCTATTTTTGCAGTACAAAACACCCACTTTCCTTCTTTTCCTTTCAGCTTTTATGTATAAGCTTCAATTTATGTCAAAACAAATGTGCATTCCTTTTTAACATATAGTGACTTTGACAAGATTATTAAGGTTACACATTATAATAAGGTTCTCTGAAGGTAAAGCATGCTGATTGGATTATTCAGGTCTCTAATCAGGTAATAAGAAGATTCTCTCTTTGCAGGTAGTTGGAAAGCTATAAGTAGTGAACTCGGCTATTTGTCAGACTTGAGCATTTCCTAGTGTAGAACAATAGATGTCACCACTGGTTCTTAATTAAAATTTAATTGTCATTATCCATCCCTTCTTGTAAATGATTAAACTTCAACATGTCGAAATGTTATGTCATCAATGCATTTCCCATTAAGTATATGAGATAACAGATCATTTCATGTATTTGCTTTTCCAGAATATTGATATATAACTGTTATTGAATTGTCATTGTCTTTTTTATTTCCATCTATCTAAAACTAACCACCAACTATCAGTCTGTCCATTAGTAAGTGTTGATCAAACTTTCAAGTAAATAAACAGTCCACCCAGCTCTGCAGAATTTTTACCACTAGCCCAACTGAAAACTGAAGGTCAAAGCGTTAGTAACATAGGCAGTAATTGCTTTAATTACTGTACATGGATACATTACCATTTTATTTATTTTCTGCATTGAAGTTTGCACTGATAATGTTTGTGTAAGTTTTAATGTTTTTCTCAGTACATGCATAAATATGTATTTGTTTGAACTGACTGCACCTACCATTCCCCATGTCCTTTTCCTCTCTTATCATAGTCATGAAGTTTGTTTTATTACTGCATTTATTTTGTTTTTAGTGAAGCTACTACTATACCACAAAATACCTTGTAATATTTTTAGCCAGTTTATATTGTTATTGTTGGTTGGTATATATTATGCCTTGCTGTGAAAGGTGCTAAGTAAAATAAGGATTAATTGATTAATGCAATATATAAATAATTTTTATCTCATGCTCAAATGGAACTATTTTTGCTTCTAATTATAGAGAGGCTTTTAAAAATTAAACACTAAAGCATTCAGCTTCCTACATGTACTGTCTTTTAAGACAAATTCAGTAATTGCCAGTACTAAAATCCATTGCTTTTGATAAAGGAAAATAAATTTTAAAGATGTTAGTTTTTCGTTTCAATACTACTGTATGTCAAAATTATTTTTCAGCTTTAAAGAACTACAATTTTTTTCCAGTGTCTTTAAAAAATCTAGGACTTTTGAAGTCATTTACTATATACTGTGTGTGCTTTAAGAAAGCATGTCCTGTGGTGTTTTTAACCTGTGTAGTGTTTTGTTCCATGTGCTTTCTGATGTGCAGCACAGTCATTTTACAGCCATTCTATTGCAGGAACACAATATCCTGTTTTGACTTCACCACATGCATCCTCAATGCTGCCCAGCTGTGTAAAATGGGAATCAATGTGCTTCCTGATCTAGTACATCTGTGCAATTGTGCTGACTTTATGATCCTCTTGCAACTAGAGCGTCTTCATGCTTTTCATGCCCTTAAGATGTACTTTTTTCCTGTCAGATCATAAAAAATATAATCACTAATCTTTAAAGACTCAAATTTTTTTTTCAGACTAATGTGACTCGTGAAAAATAGGAAAAAGTAACTTGCTGATTTATAGTCCTCAGGTTTATGAAAAAAGAAGGACATCTGTAAAATTAAAAGAAAATGAAGTTAATGTCTTCCAGAAGATTTCAAAGTAATAGTTATTGGAATAAAAATGTAAAAATAAGAGTATCTGTGAAATACAAACACTTATTTGACTACCATTTTTGTGGTTTCTGAGTATAATAAGGTAAACATTATATGAAAAGATTTACATTTTTGATAGATATGCAAGATACTCAAAATTCAATTGCGTTCAATTCCACATTCCAAAATGTTTGTCTTGCCTGTTCAACCACCCTTTTATAGATGACTTTTTGCCTTCTTCACTGGTATAGCACATCCGATGTAGGTAGTTCTTCAGATTTGGGAACAGATGGGTGTCACATCTCTTCAAACCCAGTTTTACATAGCATCCTTTGCAATCCATGCAGTGTAAGCAGTGGCATTCTTGTGAAGCAGAAGAGGGTGGTAAGTGGCCTCACTTACTACGTTTTCCTGGTGAACTGATTTTCTTTTGTATTTCTTGAAAAATGGATTCAGTTTATCCATATTTATCACAGTTGTGCTTGCTGTCTTACACAGTCAATTTTGGATTCTCCATTACAATTTGATCCACTACAGAAATGTTTTCTTCTCTTGACGATGTTGAGGATCAGCTAAACCCTGTGCCATAATGGAATTTTTCTAGCCCATGTCTTTACAGTTGCATATAAAGAGGTCTTGTCCTGGTACGCATTAACAAGGGCCACAATGAATCTCCAAAGGTGTAATGCGCTGTAGCCTTAAAAATTAAGTGGTTTTTAGTATCCATGTTGACTTGATTCTAAAACAAGAAATGGACATTATCAGCCAAAAATTCTAGAAACTTGTATTTCACATATTTTAGTAGACAGGAGCTAATGTTAGGTAATTATTACTGGAGTCTACCCCTTTCAGGTTCAGGTTCACACTCTCAACACAGTTATATGCTGGATTGTAGCTGTCTACAGCTGAATGAATAAATTACATATTAACTCTCAGTGAATAAATTAATCTAGGAGCATTTTAAAATGAATGTAATCATTAATTTTTAATACGAATAATATCGACAGGAATATCACACACTTGTTTCAACGTAGAGCTTTCCATGCACTCTTGCAGATCATTTGTAGGTTTTTATTTTCTAGTCCTTCTTATATGTTAATGGATTGTACAACATTTCACTTTAGCTTCTGCATTTAGTAGGTTTAAAGAGCTTTTTGCTGCTTGTTAATTTTCTCAAGCAATTTTACTCAGGGGCGGCGCAGTGGGTAGCGCTGCTGCCTCGCAGTTGGGAGATCTGGGGACCTGGGTTCGATTCCCGGGTCCTCCCTGCGTGGAGTTTGCATGTTCTCCCCGTGTCTGCGTGGGTTTCCTCCGGGCGCTCCGGTTTCCTCCCACATTCCAAAGACATGCAGGTTAGGTGGATTGGTGATTCTAAATTGGCCTTAGTGTGTGCTTGGTGTGAGGGTGTGTTTGTGTGTGTCCTGCGGTGGGTTGGCACCCTGCCCAGGATTGTTCCCTGCCTTGTGCCCTGTGTTGGCTGGGATTGGCTCCAGCAGACCCCCGTGACCCTGTGTTCGGATTCAGCGGGTTGGACAATGGATGGATGGATGGAATTTTACACAGTTCAGGTATTTCTGTAGTTTTATCTCTCAGATCAGACCCAGGTTTCATTTTAAGAGAAATTTGTGTTAATTTTAGTCACAGAAGGAACAAAAAATGCTTTATGGTTTGGAAATGATCTTGAGTTAATATTAATAAACATACCTGATGTTTTGCTGCAGTGTTCTCTGTAAACATTTATGTAACTGTTTCAGAGTCTCATCTCTGATTTGTTGTGCATATTGTCAGTCTGAGTGTGATAATTCAGATTTAATCTGTACTCATGTAATCACTATTTTATTCTCTATAATTGCTTTCCTTTTTAAACATTTCATTCTTCTCATTAAAAGTATACCCAATTTTTTTCTGTTTCAGTTTCTGTGCTGAAACTAATTAAATGTAAATGTAAATTTTTTCACAAATTATTTACTTACACCTTGCGTGCAGTACACTTTCCTGTCTGACAGTGATCCCAGGTGTCAATATACCTGTTTAAGAAATAACCTTCTAGTTGTTTAAAAACCCTAAAGTGCAAAGTTTAAACAAATTAAGAATTTGTAATGCTTTCTACAATATACAAGAATGATTTTAGTTTAGAGTTTAAGTAATGCTGCAGTATCACTTGCATGTTTGTATCCCAGTATATTTTCATGGAATAAGTCAGATTCACCACATTTATTACTAGATTGGTCTGCTCTCGCAGCCTTTGATTAACACACACACATACAGATCCTGTGCACACAATTACATATGAGCGATGCCTAACTACCACTCACTTAAGTCACTTGTGTAATATTCCACATAGTTTCCCATCCACAATAGTATGTATGAGTGATGCCTACAATCCCTAGTACTCCCAAATAGATGCTCATAATCTCAAGCAAAGACACCGTACGGGGGTACCGTGTCTCATGAAGGCTCATACACCTTTTGGATATATGCCAAGCACCAACGTACAGTCAGTTACTTCTACTGCACTTATTTTTCTTTTGAGTTGTAGTCTCGCTGAGCCATACATATAATATTTACTTCTGGAGACAACCATGAATGAATTTTACTTAAAATTGGGTGAGAACAATTAGAAGGTTCACTGAGTGTCACATTTTTAAAGCAATCCAACATCTCATGAAGGTGGCACACATAGTAGGGTCAGTGATTTTGAACTGCAAAGAGCAAAAGTGCTTTTGTTAACTAGATCCGACAGAGAGCAACCATTTGATTTCAATTAACTGTTTGCAGCCAAAATGTCTCATAAAATGACTTCTGTTAAGCATACAGTATAATCATGTTCTAGCTCAAAATCTGCATTGCTGTTGTTGTGTATGAGGTTCAGTTAACTGATCTAGACTCTGAAATGCAGATGTGCTTACATGATGGCTAATATTTCTTCTGTGAGCCCAAATAGGTTAAATGACTCAAAATGGCATGAGCTGCTCACTAATTAACATAACACATGGTTTTGACTCAAGAATAGGGTCCTGGGGTCTAGGTTCCAAAAAAGGTTTTGTTAGCAATATGAACTATGATCATTGTGAGATTTTTGGATTTTTTTAAAAAATACACAGATATTCAATCTGTCTTTCACTAACTGGTCATCTTGCCTGGGCCTGGGCAAGTCAAACATTAAAAATGTAGTGATGAGTGTGGCAAAATACAATGAAGTTTCAAAACTTTGAGGTCCTCATTATTAAAGACACTTCCACTATAAGCTCACTTTACCATGTGAGGAAGGATAACTTGATTAAAAATGTCAGTGACTCCAAGCACCGCCAATGGGCGCCAGCAATGGGATGGACTTAAGATTTTCACAGTTACTAAAACAACAACAACAACATTTATTTATATAGCACATTTTGATACAAATGATGTAGCTCAAAGTGCTTTACATGATGAAGAAAGAGAAAAAAGACAAAATAAATAAGAATTAAAATTAGGGAACACTAATTAACATAGAATAAAAGTAAGTTCCGATGGCCAGAGAGGATATGAACACCCTCACCAGCATATCTGATATACACTATTAAAGTTATGAGTATTTGAATACTGACAATATGACGGCAGTCATCAAAGGAGCTCCTGTACTGTGTATAGGCACATTATGGCAAGATTTGGGAGTTGCATAGTAAAATATATTGCCCTTTGCAAAAGTTTTGCTTATCATGTATCTTGAAATCATAATGTACACTCTAGTTCAGAGATTTAAATGTTGTAAAAGGTGGAATGTACCATTTAATCGCTTCCGATGCCATTCGATGATTTAAAATCATATCTGAACTGTACTGTAAGCAAATAATTTAATAACTTGTTATTTGATTGTACATCTTAGGCTTAGCAGTGATACTTGTTTTGAATTTAGTAGATAGTATTAAGTAAATTGTTTAAGGAGACTGACAGTAAAACATTACAATAGTCAATTCATCTTGAGATTAATTAAGTAACTCTGCATATAAGATACTCCTTTAATGTTGTAGTATTTCTAAGATATGAAAAACAGATATTAGATACTGAGAAAATGTGGTGACTGAAGGTTAAATTTGTCATAACACCTACTTTTTGTTTGAATTTAGTCAAATTCAACTTCAATCTTATTGAATTGTGATTAGGTATTTTCAGAGATACCATCCACTAAATTATAAAATGGGTATCATTTCTTGAATTTCACATCAATGTTGGTCAAAAGTACAGTTAAAAGTTGTCACTGTTTTTTGTTTTTTTTTTTGAGATAGTAAGCACACCTTAAGATTTATGCTTAAATTAGAGTTTTTGAAGGGACATTTTTTATGTCTAAATCTCTCTACAGTCAGTAATGTCATATCATTTATTTAAGAAAAGCAATGTATTTTCAATTATGTCCTCTCCTGGACTTCAACATTTAGTCAAACAGTT
The DNA here is from genome assembly GCF_900747795.2 of Erpetoichthys calabaricus. Lineage (NCBI taxonomy): Eukaryota > Metazoa > Chordata > Cladistia > Polypteriformes > Polypteridae > Erpetoichthys > Erpetoichthys calabaricus. The sequence continues at coordinate 173,370,136 of NC_041396.2, read as the reverse complement.
TATAACAAAGCAGCCTTAATCACATCCCATCTTTTTGGTAATTTTTGCTTACTTCTGATTTTAGTCATCCAGTTTTATAAATTTTTATTTTAACCCTGTATTTACCTGTAAAGTTGTAAGGTGTAAACTGTCAAAGAAAGTGAATAAGGTGCCATTATTAAAAGTGTCACTTTCAAGGATAGCTCATGATTTACATATTTTTACCAAGATCCTCATTTAAAATGTATGGATGATCTTTGTTTTGTTTGCAGTGCCTCTCTTTGCATCTGGTCACTTGGCATATTTTTTCCTATATGTGATGTATGTGGCATCGTGTACATTTATAGCTAAGTAACAATGAAATAATCTGGGCATTTGCTATAAGGTTTCTGCTGCTTTATTTTTTAGCCCTCTTTTTTTGTAATGAAAACAAAATCCCAACAGCAAGATAAATAACCTGCATGTTCATTTACACAAACTCAGGATCAAGGGATTTTTTAGTGTTGTACAAACTACAATCTGTGTTCAGTTGAATTCTTCTTCATATTATTATTTTATGAGATCGTCACCATAGGCTATACCTGTCAAAAATAACAAATAAAACCAAATAAAATAAGTACTTTTCTTGCATCTTTAATTGACAAAGCATCTTTCAGTGTGTATCAAGTTATCTCCTGCAGTAGCCTCTTTGTATGCATGAAAAAGGATGATAAGCCTTTTAGACTGTTCCAGGTAACATGTAACCTTTAGTTTGTATAATAGTCAGTTTGCTGTAGGTTTATAAATTTATTTCTGTGAAATGGACAAAATTATTAATATTCAGTATTTCCTGTTTTCACTAATCAATAGGTATGATAAGATATTCTCTTTAAATCAGCATTATTGTGTTGGTTTATTTCTTCTTTACAGAAATAAGTAATACAAATAACAGACATATGTAACCATTTGGACATAACCAAGAAAATCACAGTATATATATTGATTACAGTGGATGCCAGTGGTTAGCACTGCAATTTTTACAGTTGTAAAACCTTGGTTTGAATCCTCACCCAATATTTGTCTTATTTGATCTAGGACTAGTATTCTTCAGGTATTTAAGTTATTTCCACATCCCAAAAACATTGATGTTCTGTTGCTTGATGGTGGACTGGAACTCTTTGCAGTGTTGCCTCCTACCTTTTGTCCAGTTCTATCATGATAGTTCCTGGCTGTCACAAAATGTAAGGATGGCTGGACTGTCAGTGTGTCTATGTACATTATCTATCAATCTACTGTATGCGTGTATTTTTATTTTTTTACTGTTGCACTTTTGTGTATAGGTTGCTGGAACATAGTGATTTCCCCTAGGATCAATAAAGTACAGTATCTCTTTGTCTGTCTGTTTGTTTGTCTGCCTTCCCATCTGTTAATTTTTTTTTTTATTTATAGACATAAAATGACGCATTTCTTATTTTGTCATTTTAAAATGCCTTTTGCAGCTATTTAAATTATGTTTTTAATTAAGTAGTGTGCATTGTTTCCTGTGTTTTTGACCATGCAGAACACAAGATAAGATACTTATTTTCATCTCTGTAGTTGCATTTAATTGAATTATCAGATGCAGGTCTTATTATAAGTTCACACATTTGCAACAACACAGACATTTCCCTCTTTTATAGCAAACAGGAAGCAGGTAAAATACTTTCTGTAAATGCACATTACTTATGTTGAAAGGGTCACATTGATGGTTAAAATAATCAGTTTGGCATTGCTTATTTTTATTTCTACCCAAATGGCAAAGCAAGCACTAGAGATGAGGGACTGCATTATGTAGGGCATTTTAATGAAGGTGGGAGCTGTTAACTTAACCCATAATTATTGAAGATGTGACTTCAAGATAGTAACAAAATTTCAGGCTGCACTACAAAACACCTTTGCCTTCAATTGCTTTCTAATCCAGTTATTTTGTTGCCTTGTTGGAAGGTTTAAAAAAAACGTAATGCTTTAAAAACATAAAAAGAAATAAACACACAAACATTAAAATGTAGTTTATCAGTTTATTAGAAGGCCAGTTATGCAGAACTTGGCACTTTTTTCCTCATAGTACTTATAGTTTTTGTTGAAAACATCCACGCCTTTTCAGCAGTGCTTCAAACTTGGCATTAAAGTCTTGGGTGTTATGAAAATGTTTTTGGTGAAAAGTTGAAGGGTGTTACTATGTACTGTAGAGATGGAATGTTTGATGCAAGGTAAGGTAACATTAGGGCTTACTGCAGCAGTTTGTTCCTCGCTTTGCACTTACAATGGCAGTTTTGGGAGAACAGTATATTACTGGCCTCTTGTATAACATGTAGAGCTGTGTATCAAGAGTCAGTCTTCTTAAGACTATTAACAGGCCAGTGATGGCATTCTCATGTTGTATGCTGTGTTTTCTGTTATTTTTTTTTCTCTGTATGTAAGGTTCTGGGTGCCTATTCAGTTATGACTCTCATTTTCCAGAAATCTCAGATCAGGCATCAGTTCTTTTTGATAGGTATAGGAGACATTGCTGTTCAATACTTTTTGGGTCATGTGTTAGCAATAAAATGTGTTTTACAGGAGAGATATTTCCCTTATTTATATAAAAAATTCCCACTGAGTTAACACGCAAACCCAATTCCAAAAAAGTTGGGATGCTGTGTAAAATGTAAATAAAAACACAATGCAATGATTTGCAAATCTCATAAACCCATATTTTATTCACCGTAGAATATAGGAAATATATCAAATGTTTAAACTGAGAAAATATACCACTTTATGGAAAGAATAAGGTCATTTTGAATTTGATGACAGCAACAACTCTCAAAAAAGTTAGGACAGGAACATGTTTACCACTTTGTAGGATCCCCTCTTCTTTTAAAAACAGTCCGTAAATGCCTGGGAAATGAGGAGACCAGTTACTGGACTTTTGCAAGAGGATTGTTGTCCTATTCTTGTCTGTGATACGATTCTGGCTCCTGGGTCGTCTGTCGTATTTTTTGTTTTATGATTCACCAAATGTTTTTAATTGGTAATAGGTCTTGACTGCAGGCAGGCCAGTTCAGCACCTGAACTGTTCTATTAAGCCATGCTATTGTAATAGGTGCTGTATGTGGTTTAGCATTGTCTTGCTGAAATATGCAAGGCCTTCCCAGAAAAAGACATTGTCTAAGGAACATATGTTGCTCTAAAACCTGTGTATACCTTTCAGCATTGGTCGTGCCTTTCCAGATGTGCAAGTTGACAATTTCATAGGCACTAATGCACCTCCATACCATCAGAGATGCAGAGTTTTGAACGGAGTGCTGGTAACAAGCAGGATGGTTTCTCTCCTCCATAGTCTGGAGGATGCAGCATCCATGTTTTCCAAAAAAAATTTCAAAGTTCGATTTGTCTGATCACTAAACAGTTTTCCACTTTGCCTCAGTCCATTCTTTATTGTTAGTACTGTATTATAAGTTCCTGCTCCGCTGATAACAGAAGAAACACATCCAAAATTTCTTCTTCCTTCACACTTATATCATTTATGATTTTAAAACAAGTCTACTTTATGTCTAATTGTATGCTAATATATTTACAAACCATCCAGACTGTGTCAGTAATGCATTTTCTATTCCAGTCATCTTTAATGCATTTGTTTTAGGTTAAAAACATTTCATTTCAGTGAGGTAATTTAATACAAACATGCAGAAGCAAATCTAAATGTGCTAATGGACATGTCATCCAAATCATTCTATTGTAATTGTCATTTTGATGCTGAAAGTACAATTGAATGATTTCTTATTTAAATACATAATGGGAAACCACACAAAAACAAATCAGAGGTGTTTTTAGAGAGCTCAGCTTAGACTTGTTCATTTGCTGTAAAAGATTTCCTAGAGATAACCAATTTTGTAACATGTAATTTTTTTTTGGTAACAGGTGAGAAAAGCAAAAATTAGAGTCAAGATACAGATTACATGCACTCATATACTAAGAATAGATGTGTGATACCCATAATGGCCAGTGTCTTGTTTTCACAAATTGTGAAAAATGAAATGATGGCGGGACTTTCTTTTTAAGTATGCAGGGGAACTTTATTTATCACAGCTCTTACATCCACGGCATCCGTGCTCTAAATTAACTCTAAAACAAAAACCATCAAGGTCCCTTTTTCTGGTGCTTTCCTGATGACAGGTGTCTAAACATCCATCCATCCATCCATTTTCCAACCCGCTGAATCCGAACACAGGGTCACGGGGGTCTGCTGGAGCCAATCCCAGCCAACACAGGGCACAAGGCAGGAAACAATCCTGGGCAGGGTGCCAACCCACCACAGGACACACACACAAACACACCCACACACCAAGCACACACTAGGGCCAATTTAGAATTGTCAATCCACCTAACCAGCATGTCTTTGGACTGTGGGAGGAAACCGGAGTGCCCGGAGGAAACCCACGCAGACACGGGGAGAACATGCAAACTCCACGCAGGGAGGACCCGGGAAGCGAACCCGGGTCCCCAGGTCTCCCAACTGCGAGGCAGCAGCGCTACCCACTGCGCCACCGTGCCGCCCGGTGTCTAAACAATGCCTGATAATAATAATACATTTCAATGACATATCTTAATATTTTGCTGACACATAAATATTACATCCCCTTCCTTACAATAATGATAGAACACAATCAACGTAACATTGTCCTATGACTTCAGCATATACAACCCCAATTCCAATGAAGTTGGGACGTTGTGTAAAACGTAAATAAAAACAGGATACAATGATTTTCAAATCCTTTTCAACCTATATTCAATTGAATACACTATGGAGACAAGATATCGAATGTTCAAACTGATAAACTTTATTGTTGTTTTGCAAATCTTCACTCATTTTGAATTTGATGCCTGCAACACGTTCCAAAAAAAACTGGGACAAGGGCAGCAAAAGACTGGGAAAGTTGAGGAATGTTCAAAAAACACCTGTTTTGAACATTCCACAGGTGAACCGGTTAATTGGAAACAGGTGTTTGTCATGATTGGGTATAAAAGGAGCATCCCCAAAAAGCTCAGTCATTGACAAGCAAGGATGGGGCGAGGTTCACCACTTTGTGAACAACTGCATGGGCAAATAGTCCAGCAGTTTAAGAACAACGTTTCTCAACGTTCAATTGCAAGGAATCTTGGGATTTCATCATCTACTGTCCATAATATCATCAAAAGATTCAGAGAATCTGGAGAAATCTCTGTACGTAAGCGGCAAGGCCGAATACCTACACTGGATGCCGTGACCTTCGATCCCTCAGGTGGCACTGCATTAAAAACCAACATCATTCTGTAAAGGATATTACCACGTGGGCTCAGGAATACTTCAGAAAACCATTGTCAGTTAACACAGTTCATCGCTACATATACAAGTGCAAGTTAAAACTCTACCATGCAAAGCGAAAGCCATATATCAACAACACCCAGAAATGCCGCCGGCTTCTCTGGGCCTGAGCTCATCTGAGATGGACTGACGCAAAGTGGAAAAGTGTGCTGTGGTCTGACAAGTCCACATTTCAAATTGTTTTTGGAAATCATGGACGTCGTGTCCTCCGGGCCAAAGAGGAAAAGGACCATCCGGATTGTTATCAGCGCAAAGTTCAAAAGCCAGCATTGGTGATGGTATGGGGGTGTGTTAGTGCCCATGGCATGGGTAACTTGCACATCTGTGAAGGCACCATTAATGCTGAAAGGTACATACAGGTTTTGGAGCAACATATACTGCCATCCAAGCGACATCTTTTTCAGGGATGTCCCTGCTTATTTCAGCAGGACAATGCGAAGCCACATTCTGCATGTGTTACAACAATGTGGCTTCGTAGTAAAAGAGTGCGGGTACTAGACTGGCCTGCCTGCTGTCCAGACCTGTCTCCCATTGAAAATGTGTGGCGCATTATGAAGCGCAAAATACGACAACGGAGCCCTTGGACTGTTGAGCAACTGAAGTTGTACATCAAGCAAGAATGGGAAAGAATTCTACCTACAGAGCTTCAACAATTAGTGCCCTCAGTTCCCAAACACTTATTGAGTGGTGTTAAAAGGAAAGGTGATATAACACAGTGGTAAACATGCCCCTGTCCCAGCTTTTTTGGAACGTGTTGTAGGCATCAAATTCAAAATGAGTGAAGCTTTGCAAAACAACAATAAAGTTTATCAGTTTGAACATTCGATATCTTGTCTTTGTAGTGTATTCAGTTGAATATAGGATGAAAAGGATTTGCAAATCATTGTATTCTGTTTTTATTTACGTTTTACACAATGTTCCAACTTCATTGCCTGTCAATATAAATAACAATACAAAGGAACATGTGGCAATGCAAAACAGAATCTCAGTATCTTACAGACAAATACTCATTACACTCTTACATTACAAATACTCAATGTCAAACACATTCTAAAAACACAAGAACATTTTCATTTTTAAATATGGCAGCAATCCACCTATACTCTTTACAACTCACAGATCTAGGGCTGTTCGTGGTTTGACTTCTCGTCCAGACCTAGTGCGATATGAGGGTAAATGTGGTCCTGAACTAGGCAATGATTCAGTGGTGCAAGTATCAGGTAACGGTGGTGTGTTTTCAGGTGTGCAAGCTTCAGGTGAGACTGGTGTGTTTACATGTGTGGATTTTAATTGTGTCACATTGTTCGTCTGGTTCTGTGTCTGCAATGTTGACGTTATTCGAACTAAGCTTTTCATTAGTACTCCGGATGTGCCTGCAGTTGCGGCGATACACCTGTCCATCTGAAGTGCAGAGGATATATGATCGATCAGTTCCGGCTGGTTGGATGACAGCCACTGGTTTCCAATGTCCCTGTTCTTGGAGTCTGACAGTTGCTCCAGCATCAAGTGGTGGCAGTGGCTTGGATGATTTGTGGTAGTAAACCTTTTGGTGATGTTGTCTTTGGCTCCTTCGTATGAATTCTTCCTTATGGCAAACAACTTGTGGTTGTAATTGCTTGCTTGTTGTTGGCAGAATTGAGCGAAGTCTTCAGCTCATCAACAGCTGTGCTGGGGACTTAAAATTGTCCACTGGCGTGTTACGATATTCAAGCAGACTGAGATACGGGTATTTTCCATCTGCATAAGCTTTGTCCAAAAGTGCTTTGGCTGTCTGCACAGGTCTTTCAACAAGACCATTACTCTGTGGGTAGTGTGGACTTGAAGTGATGTGTGTGAATTCCCACGACTTGGTAAATGATTCAAACTCCTTTGATGTGTATTGGGGTCCATTGTCTGATATTAATGTCTCTACAATGCCATGTCTAGCGAAGGCTGCTTTGAGCTTGCATATCACAGTTGCTGATGTGGTGGTGTGAAGTTTGTCTAATTCAGAATATCTGCTATAGTAGTCAACAGAGAAGCCCAGTATCCCGAACGGGCATCTACTACGCTGAAGTAGCGTGCTCCTGTCAGCTGTGGCATGATGTCCTCTAGTGTTGGCAGAGGGTAGTGGGGCCATTTAATAACTTTGTTCAAGTCTCTAGGGTCAAGACAAACTCTAAGCTTGCCTGTTCTTGGTTTTTCAATGACCACCAACGCATTCACCCATGCAGTTGGTTCTGTCACCTTGCAGATGATTCCTGATTTCTCCATATTCAGCAGCTCTTCCTTTAGTCGACTTCGCAAGGCAAGGGGAATCCTTCTTGGCGGGTACACTACTGGAACTGCTGCGGGGTCAAGGTGAATACTACACTCCCCAGGGAACAGACCAATGCCCTTAACACTAGAATTACCAGAGTCTACGAAAAAACTTGTAGATCCGGCCCACCTTAAAACCGTTAAAACCTCTCCTTTGTCTTCTAAATGTGCCGATTAACATGAGCAGCAAGCAGCTGGCTATTCCATCCCCCACCGTCGCAGAACGTTCACTAAGTTTTCCCAGCTCATGACTTGTTTGATTATCTGGGAGTGACTGAAGTGCTGGAGTTTTAGAGTGGAAATAATAGATCGCTATTTGGAACACACGCATTTCATGTGTGTTCTGTTTCTACAGTAATCTGTGTAAACATATTTTTAAAACAGAAACGTTTTTCATATTTTAGTAGTTAATGACATAATGTAGGCATAAACTATATAATGTATGAAGCCTGAAGTCCAAAGATCAAGTAAACACTTTCACAAAAGGTTCAAGGATGATACAATACCTTCCGTGGCGTAGCGGTAAGATTTGCTGACTTGTAATCAAGAGTCCCTGGTTTATTCCCACTCACTCCTATATTTGCCGTTTTCAGTAGTGAGCTGCTCCTTTTGTTAATATTATACAGTACACACATACATTTGGTTTGCGTCTGTAACACACGGTCTGCATTTATAGGGCTTGTAAAAGTTACCATTTTTTTAACTTTTATTCTTTCTAAATCACAATCACGATACATACTACCGCCCCCAAACCCCAGGGATCTGATGCTGTTATTTTTCATTTGAAACGGAATAACTGGAGATGTGAGTGGTGTTTTGAGACAATGGAACTGGACATTCTCTCATCTGGAGGGATAAAAGCTGACACACAAACGCTGGCGAATCTGCCTTCTTCATATCTCACCGTCACTTGATTTTGTTTTTTTCAGTTTTATTGAGTGTTCCTGCTCATGCTGAATTAGTGTGCACCTTATGGTGTATGATGTCAAAAAAAAAACACAGACGTAGGTATATATGATATTTGGAATTATTCGTTTTATGACCTGTATAGTACATTTCGGAAAACTTTGTGGCACGGATGCAACATTATTTATATTATTCATATTCATTTGCATAACATCTTGCGGTTTGTAATCATTGACTGCGTGTTTTTTTTCCCCGATCTTGCCAGTCCCCACATGTTGCTGTATGCTGTTTCTTTTGTACTCCAGGACATGCAGAGGATAGAATAGTACAGAGCAGTAAGTTCAGCGCTATATGCAATCATCAGATTCAAATGTTAACTGTTCACACACATGCAAGGATAGTCTTTCCTGCATTTACAACGTGTGTACCTGTTACAATGTACACGCTTCTCTCTATGCTGTGGTTCCTATTAGATAGATAGATAGATAGATAGATAGATAGATAGATAGATAGATAGATAGATAGATAGATAGATAGATAGATAGATAGATAGATAGATAGATAGATAGATAGATAGATAGATAGATAGATAGATAGATAGATAGATAGATAGATAGATACTTTATTAATCCCAAGGGGAAATTCACAACACACCTGAAAGAAAGAGACAATATATGTGAAAACAGCATCGCACTAATGCAATATTATTTGAAAACGAACAGCATCAGATCGGGTGTGGATTTATGTTGGCGCTATTACTGAAAGAAAAAAAAGATCAATATGTGCGTTGATCCTGTAGCACTGAATAAGCTCACGCGCTCTAACATCCCCCCCAACCGACTCTAAGAAACAGCACAAGTGCAGACGCAAAACAAGTGTGATCAAGAGTCACCAGTTCGATCCCCACTTACACCTATATTTGCTGTTTTCAGTAGTAAACTGCTCTTTTTGTTAATATTATACAGTACATACATACACTTGGTTTGCGTGAGGTCACTGCTAGGACTAGCTTATAGCTTAAGGACTAGGCTAGGCTAAGCTAGGACTAGCTTAATCAAATCTAAATCTAGACGTGCCTTTAGCCCTAACACTGGAGGTGCTTGTGTCTCTATAACATAGAAATCCAAAACCATACTGCACTCCTTGTATTTACAGTGCAGTGTACATGTACCTCTTACTGTAAGCTGCTCTCCTCCATAACCTGTCAGCTTGCGCACAGTAGGTTGTAGTTTGCATTCACTCAGTAGACTATTGTACTCACTCACAGGAATTACATTAACTTGTGCACCAGTGTCTAATTTAAATTTAAGTTTTACACCTTGCTTTCCTATTGCTATGTCTGCAAAGGCTTGTTCAGCTTCAGATGGTTGTTCCTTTCTTACTGCATCAATAAACAGCTCGTCTTCCTCTTTATCTGAGACGTCACACACTGCATGCACGGGTTTACCTTTCCCAGTCCTGCAAACTTTAGCGAAGTGGTTCAATTTACCACATTTTTTACACTGTCTTCCTTTAGCTGGACAATGACTTTTTCCACCGTGTGCTTTGTTTCCGCAGTAGCTGCACTTCTGAATATGCTTGTATGTGTCACTCGCTTCATATTCTTTTGCTGCCATCTCAATTGTTTAATGCGTTTTTTGTGCAGCGCTGTTTGGAGCTCTTGCTTGTTATCTGCATGCTGCATTCACAGTTAGTTCACGTGAGCCACTCGCGGTGCCTGCATCGAGGGTTCTCAGTTGTGTTTGTGCTATTTCGTGCGATCTTGCGATGTCCACAGCTTATTTAATGTTAGCTCAGACCCGGCGCTTAAAAGTTTCTTTCGCACTTTCGCTGAGTTTCTGCCAAACACTATTCTATCCCTGACCATCTCATCTTCGTTTGCATAAGGACAGTCCTTCACCAGCAATTTTAACTCCGTTACAAAGTGATCAGAAGTCTCGTTTATCCCCTGCGTCTTCTCATTAAACGTGTATCTCGTGAATATTGTATTCGTCTTAGGCATGACATAAGCCTCAAAGCGGTCATAATAAGTATTCAGTACCTTGGCTTCCTCCTGGGTGAGAGTCCATGTGTTGAAAATGTCTCTTCCTTTTTCCCCAGTCCACAGGAGGAGGTAGCTGCATTTCTCATTCTTGTCTTTGCCTTTTAGCGGGCCAGAAAACATCAGCTCCATGTGCTGTCAGAACTTTTTCCATTCTCCCGGCAGGTTAAGAGAATCCCAGTCAATTCGTGGCGAGGGAACTCCAGTAAAATTCATGACTATCCCACTGTTAACACCATGTCTTGTTTTCACAAATTGTGAAAAATGAAATGATAGCAAGACTTTCTTTTTAAGTATGCAGGGGAACTTTATTTATCACAGCTCTTCCATCCACAGCATCTGTGCCCTAAATTAACTCTAAAACAAAAACCATTAAGGTCCCTTTTTCTGGTGCTTTCCTGATGACATAGATGTCTAAACAATGCCTAATGATAATACATTTCAATGACATGTCTTAAAATAAAATTGCACATACTGTATATATATATTAATATTTTGTTGACACATAAATATTACAGTCAGTTATTTTTCCAGTATGTTTGCTTGTATTGGTATTTTTTGCTTGTAAAAGAAAATTCAAGCTTGTTTCTTATAAAGACTTTAGTAGAAATTGTAACATTGTCTTATACAACCCTGCTCTGATGCAGTAAATGTCTCAACAATAAGAAAGTATTACCAATGTGGAATAAAAAGACAGCACATCTGCCTAAGCTTGCAGTGTTTTAAATTGGATTAAAAAATAAAAGCCCTTAACTCAATTACATTTTTTAGAAAGAGAATCTCCTTCATTTTGGCACCTGTGATTAAAAAACTGACATAGTGCGGAGATTATGATTTTTATTTTGTAATATAAAAGTTGTAGTCATAGCCTGGTAGCTTTTAATCTACAGTGTATATATGTTGTAAGCATTTGAAATGAATGCAGGTCACAGGCCACTCCATCACATGGATAAAATGTCAAACGTAAAAGTCAGATTTGTTCTAAGTCAGTTTTGAGAACTTTTCAGCTCTGATTAGCAATACGTTTGAGCCGAGGAAATCAATCAAGCAACTTCCCATAATTAATAGATCTTGGCTGAAGCTGCTTGAAACTGATATGTATAAATAATTATTTTTTTCAATCTGCATTACAATGGAACAAGCAGCCATGCTGTTAGATCAGATGTCCAAGAGAATTATGCACATTAGACTGAGGAACAGAAATGTAAAGATACGAACCTGTGTGCCAGGCATAATTGACACATTTTTCATGCAGAAGAGCCAGACTGCACTCACCCACACAAAGTGGAGACCATCCAGTTATAACAGGTTCCGGGAGTGCTGACATACTTTTCAAGAGCACTCCAGAAAGAATGTTGGTCTGTGGTGTCAAAGACTGAGACCAAGGGTACAAAGTGTACAAGCTGTAGGATTAAGTATCACGTGACTGTCAATCAACACAAAAAATAATGGCCTTATGTGTAATAGTGCCATAGGAAACCAGGCATGTTGATAATGGTCAGAGACCTGTTACTTTTGATTAAGCAAGCTTTAGCCAAAATAGATGCCTAAATGTATGTTAAAAATCAAGCAAAGGCCAACTGCTTAAAATGTCTCTTCTGTAGAGTGAGTTTTTTTTGTTTGAATCTCTCATATTTCATTGCAGTCTATTCTGTTTTTAAGCAGAGCCTGTTATTCTTACTAGGGGGCTATAATTTATGTTTGTTGTTAGTGACACTTTTAGTTTGTTAAATTGCATTCAGTTATTACAGGAGTACCATGGTGGCACAATGTTTAGTGGCTTTAGAGAATGGGTGAACTTACTATATATAATGGAAAAGCAATAATTGTGTTAAGAGCCTTATCATTCATCAAAATTTGCTCTGTATATACTTCAGTGCATTTTTATGTGCCACTTCTTGTTCTACAAGCTCAGAGTTCAGTACAGATTCACAAATAAAATACAGTTAAAGCAGACAATGCCATGCAGTGTCTACATTTAATATACATACTGAGGCAATGAGTAGTTTGCTTATAGTGGCCCTCTCACCTATAGTCTTAAATATACAAAACAGTTTGTTTAGTATATAATGGGCTGGTTCGGTTGCAGGTTGGGGGGAAAAAGAGAAAGGAGATCTGGGAGAAAACAGGCATTTCTCACTATGAGAACCAGAGTGAAGACAGAGAAGGGATGTCTAACAATCCTGGCAGGGAGAATACGATGAAATGATTTCACTGAGGGATTGTGAATGGTTAAAGGGGGCCACCTGGATGATAAAGAGCAGTCGTGTGTCAATGATGGGAGGTCAAGGACCTAGTTTTCTTTTTAAGATTGTAGGTAGTCAGTGAGACATCTAAAATCTTGGGGTGGTTTAGAGACACCATGGAATGCTAAAATATGGTTTAATCTGGTGTGCTTGTCGCATCAGTAATACCAGCCATGATTCCCATAATTCTAGGGATTGGAAGTAACACAGAACGCAGAAAGAAATTTAAAAATACCAAAAGCCCAAAGTCTTATTAAGTCTAGAGTCTAGAGGTGAGCTGGGGCAATATCTCGACTGATGGGAGAAAAAGGGGTCTGAGTATAAAAACTAAAGAGAAAATGCCAAAGCAAGTTGGGCAGTAAGAAAAGAGGGTGCTTTATGTGACATTTTTGAATTGGATAAGTCATCCTATCTGATGGACAGAAACCAGCACCTAAATAGTCAATTTTTTCACTCAGTTTACAAGGATTATTATATGATTTAGTAAGAATGGGGATATGTTTATAAGATTTTGGTTGGTTTCTCTGAGACAAAAGTGTTAATTTGTAATTATTAAAGTGTATCTTTTTACATACAGTGCATCCGGAAAGTATTCACAGCGCATCACTTTTTCCACATTTTGTTATGTTATAGCCTTATTCCAAAATGGATTAAATTCATTTTTTTCTTCAGAATTCTACACACAACACCCCATAATGACAACGTGAAAAAAGTTTACTTGAGGTTTTTGCAAATTTATTAAAAATAAAAAAAACTGAGAAATCACATGTACATACAGTAAGTATTCACAGCCTTTGCTCAATACTTTGTCGATGCACCTTTGGCAGCAATTACAGCCACAAGTCTTTTTGAATATGATGCCACAAGCTTGGCACACCTATCCTTGACCAGTTTCACCCATTCCTCTTTGCAGCACCTCTCAAGCTCCATCAGGTTGGATGGGAAGCGTCGGTGCACAGCCATTTTAAGATCTCTCCAGAGATGTTCAATCAGATTCAAGTCTGTGCTCTGGCTGGGCCACTCAAGGACATTCACAGAGTTGTCCTGAAGCCACTCCTTTGATATCTTGGCTGTGTGCTTAGGGTCGTTGTCCTGCTGAAAGATGAACCGTCGCCCCAGTCTGAGGTCAAGAGCACTCTGGAGCAGGTTTTCATCCAGGATGTCTCTGTACATTGCTGCAGTCATCTTTCCCTTTATCCTGACTAGTCTCCCAGTCCCTGCCGCTGAAAAACATCCCCACAGCATGATGCTGCCACCACCATGCTTCACTGTAGGGATGGTATTGGCCTGGTGATGAGCGGTGCCTGGTTTCCTCCAAACGTGTCGCCTGGCATTCACACCAAAGAGTTCAATCTTTGTCTCATCTGACCAGAGAATTTTCTTTCTCATGGTCTGAGAGTCCTTCAGGTGCCTTATGGCAAACTCCAGGCGGGCTGCCATGTGCCTTTTACTAAGGAGTGGCTTCCGTCTGGCCACTCTACCATACAGGCCTGATTGGTGGATTTCTGCAGAGATGGTTGTCCTTCTGGAAGGTTCTCCTCTCTCCACAGAGGACCTCTGGAGCTCTCACAGAGTGACCATCGGGGTCTTGGTCACCTCCCTGACTAAGGCCCTTTTCCCCCGATTGCTCAGTTTAGATGGCCGGCCAGCTCTAGGAAGAGCCCTGGTGGTTTCGAACTTCTTCCACTTACGGATGATGGTGGCCACTGTGCTCATTGGGACCTTCAAAGCAGTAGAAATTTTTCTGTAACCTTCCCCAGATTTGTGCTTCGAGACAATCCTGTCTCGGAGGTCTACAGACAATTCCTTTGACTTCATGCTTGGTTTGTGCTCTGACATGAACTGTCAACTGTGGGACCTTATATAGACAGGTGTGTGCCTTTCCAAATCATGTCCAGTCAACTGAATTTACCACAGGTGGACTCCAATTAAGCTGCAGAAACATCTCAAGGATGATCAGGGGAAACAGGATGCACCTGAGCTCAATTTTGTGAATACTTATGTACATGTACTTTCTCAGTTTTTTTATTTTTAATAAATTTGCAAAAATCTCAAGTAAACTTTTTTCACGTTGTCATTATGGGGTGTTGTGTGTAGAATTCTGAGGAAAAAAATGAATTTATTCCATTTTGGAATAAGGCTGTAACATAACAAAATGTGGAAAAAGTGATGCGCTGTGAATACTTTCTGGATGCACTGTAAGTAAAGAGTAGGAAAAGTGAATCGAAGCGTACTGATGTTGCAATAAGCACATATATCAAAAATTAGTTAATTTCTTTCAGTCTAAATAAAAATAGTACACAGAATAAATTAAGAAACAAAAACACATTTTCTTTAACACCTTACTCATTAAATGTCAATTGAATTACTGAATTTGCAATCAAAATTTGTTTTAAAATGTGAGTGAAGTTCAGAAATAGGTTTAGCGATTTATGTACAGAATTTTTGTACGAGTAGCTTTACTTAAAAAGATCAGTTCTTCATATTAGATTAAATTACATATCCCTCTGTCAAATTCCTTACACTTTTCTATTTCTAGCTATAATATTTAATGCAGATTCCTGACCTAAAGTTGGATAGTAATCAACAATGGAGCATCACATTCTGTACTCTTAAGCTTTACAACAAATATCAAGTATATTTGTTATCTCCTAATGTACTTGTTTCTTAATACTTTAATGCCTTCTAAAATGTTTTGGTTTATCAGAAAAGTTGAAATAGAAGTCTTGAAGAATAATGTAATTCCAGTAAACTCAAATCTGCTGTCTCTTGGCAGCAGTTAAATAAGCCCTGTTTATTTAGGACATATTTGTCAAAAGTAAAAATATCCTAGTTATTTAGAATCCAATTACAAAAAATAACTTTAAACTCATTCCATCACAGTATGAAGTAAATGTTACTAATCTTTTTCTTATACTAATCTGTCAACACAAATTTTTAATATGTTAGGCTTACGCAAGTTAAATGCAAAACATTGTTCTTTCCCACTTTGCGTAACAGACAACAGGAGAGTTTAATCTGTACTTCCAGTTTTTGAAGCATTGTTGTATTTTTCATTATGTGTAGAATCTTATTGTTACTCAGGGTAGAATACAACCTTCATAAGAAATTTAATGAACATATCAATTTAATCAGATAACATGATGAAAGAGAGAGTTAAGAAGTATTTTTCAATTAATAAATTACTGGATATCTTTCATGTTTGAAGGATTTCCATTGCTGAAATGGGTATCTTTGCATTGAGCAGCTCCTTGAATTGCATTTGCTGCTCTTTTAAACCTCCCTTTGCATCAGAATAAATCCATGGTCCCTATGGAGACAGACTGAGTGAAACGATTAGCTTAATTTTCAGTTTCACTTCAAATGGTAGTTAAATACAGTACTTTAACTTTTTTTTAACACATTCCTCAAATATTTATCAGTTTGATTTTTTTTATATTCCTGTTCTTACTATTCCTGGTAAATTCAGTCTTTACAGGTTTTAAAGGGTCCTGTCATTGTATTTATTATACTATCACTGCGTGTAATATAGATGTCGGAGGCACAGCTTAATTTTATTATAGTAGACTAACATTATATTGAATGTTTATTCTAATGGTAAACTGGTAAGCATTGACTTTCTCTTGCTTTTTCTCCTTTAAAACTACCTAGTTTTTCACATTTACTTAAGATTTCTTCATTCATAGCAGCATAACCACTTAAACAAATGAGCTACTGTACCAAGTCATTATGCTCACTGTTAAGAACACTTTGTATAATTTGTATTAATCCATTCATCTATCCATTCCCGTTTTAAACCCATTTATCCAGTTCAGTGTCACAGAGAGCTTCATATCTCAGCAGTATTAGGTAAAAAGTGGGACCCAATCCTGAATGGGGCACTGGTTCCTTATGAACAGTTCTCGTTAACACTTGAGTGTTCATTTTGTGCTTGGGCCATCACGTTACAATTTCTTTTTGTATTTGCAAATTAGATTCTGAGACAATATATAATCTGCACTGACTGAAAATGAAAGTTGAGTTCTGCCTTGACTTTTTCTCAAAATCATCTGAACTAGCCTGTACTCCTGGTATTATAGTATACAGCAGTAGCATTAACAACATAAGGCTAAACCATTTTTAAAGAAATTCACGTGTCAAGTTCTCCTGCGCGGGCGGCACGGTGGCGCAGTGGTAGCGCTGCTGCCTCGCAGTTAGGAGACCCGGGTTCACTTCCCGGGTCTTCCCTGTGTGGAGTTTGCATGTTCTCCCCGTGTCTGCGTGGGTTTCCTCCGGGCGCTCCGGTTTCCTCCCACAGTCCAAAGACATGCAGGTTAGGTGGATTGGCGAATCTAAATTGGCCCTAGTGTGTGCTTGGTGTGTGGGTGTGTTTGTGTGTGTCCTGCGGTGGGTTGGCACCCTGCCCAGGATTGTTTCCTGCCTTGTGCCCTGTGTTGGCTGGAATTGGCTCCAGCAGACCCCCATGACCCTGTGTTCGGATTCAGCGGGTTAGAAAATGGATGGATGGATGGAAGTTCTCCTGCTCTTAATCTAAATTTAGTTCTAGAAATAGGAAATGTGCATCTTTACCTATACTTTATTAATTTACATATATATATTTTTACCCCTTTAAGATACTTAAGATCATGATCATCCTTGTTGTATGTTATGCTTTTGGCTTTTTATGTCTGCTTCTCTAACCCTGCAATTTCCTTCAGGATTAATAAAGTGTCTGTTAATCTGTCTGAGTACATATTGTTAATAGTGTAGAACTCTTAGAACTTATTTATATAGGCCACATATTTTCATTTTTTGTCCTTTGTTGTAAAGTAAAGATTTCACTTTTTCTTTCCCAGAAGCATTAGTGGTTTTATAGTAAGTTGTATTTGCTAAACATACAACCTAACCTTAATTTAAACAGCTATAGTACTAGTACAGATTTCTTCTGCTTATATTGATGGCTTTTAGAAGGGTTTTTAGTAAATAATTTCACCATGACTTTAATCACATTATAAAACCTAATCCAATTAAGACTTTGATCTGAATGTCTAATGATAACATAAATGCACAGTTTATATTTTAATCTCATGTTTGCTTCAGGATGCAGGCTGTGTGTTTTATCTGGTGGTTTGGTCTTTAGGTAAAATCTTTATACAACAGTTTTTTGCCAAATACATTGTTGGCATTTGTTATATATTTGCAAATGCTTCTTTAAAAAGAGCAAACATTTGAGACACAAGTGTTTATTGCACTGTAAATTGCTAAAGAAAATCTCTGAACCATTTTAAATGTTAATATTAATTACCATGAACATGAAAAACAAAGAGATGTTTTCTGTGTAAACAACTATAAAATTGTCAAAAAATAATCTTTTGCTATTTTTGGGATTTTGAAATCAGTATTTCACATCATGCTGCTCTGCACTGTCTATCAATTATATATCTTTCTTTTTTGGGTTTTGGTTGTGATTGTTTTTGAGGCTTTAAAATATCTGGATTAGGTCTGCTCAGTTTACAGCGAGTGTTCAGCAAATTAAGCTGCTTACTGTTTTTCATTAGGTGAGATTGCAGGGTGACAAAAACATGGCGAAGAAATGCTTAAAACACTTTGTTCTTTCCTTTTAATTAATGCTAGTGATAAGTATATATTAGACAGTTTTAGTAGATTTATGATACAGTAGTGTATGTTCAAAAAATAAGTAAACCAAATACATTAAGTAATTAGTGTTTATTTCACATTTTTTTATTTCCTGATCTTTACTTTCTCTTGGTGTAATAGATTGCATTTCATCTCAAAGGATGCCAATCTCATTTCTATCTGCTGTCTGTATGCGGTTTGCATGTTCTCTACATATTCCTGAAGAATTTATCCAGAGGCTCCCACACAAATGCTAGGTTGACTGACATTCTAAATAGGCCCAGCATTAGTGAGTGTGTCTTGTGATAAACCAACAATTAGTCCAGAGCTGTTTCCTTGATTGGACAGCCTGACAATGATAAAAATTTGCTAAGGGTAAATTATGCAGAAAAGTTACAAAGTGAGTGGTAACCATCATACTCGACTTGATTTTATTTTGTAGAAATTGGATAAGTTGGATTAATGAGCTGTGTTGGACTGAATGGTCTGTTGTTGTCAAACATGTTCTGGTATACTATAGTTTCCTCTAACCCTGTAAAGGGAATCTGTTAAGCCTTTCCAATGTAAAATAAATCTTAAGTGTCTTTAAATGGTGACAGTTGAGACAGCATAGAGCCTGATTATCCTGAATACTCCCCCTAAAAAGTAACATTTTTCCTAATTGTCGGGGGACCAAACTTGAACAACAACAAAAAATCTCAAACTACTTGTGTTGCATAATCCAAATGTCTGATACCCAGTTATATATACAGTGATCCCCCGCCTATCGCGGAAGTTATGTTCCAGACCCATCAGCGATAGGTGAAAATCTGCGATATAGAAGACCATATAAATAAACTTTTTTTATAGTTTAAGCCTTAAAATACACCTCCCACACGCTTTAAACACATGTAAACTTATTAAAACACACTTTGTAAACACATATGTTATGTGGATGTCGGGCTGAGGATATGAGTAACATCTCTCTATTATAAAAAAAATCTTGGGAGGGAGACTAGGCTTGATCTTTTCAGAAAACAATTTGACATTCCGCGAGAGACATTTTAACGTCACACAAGACAAGGCAGTGAGACAGAAGGACAGCTGCTGTACAGGCTTTTAAATGATCAACGCGCACAGCAACAATCAGAACAGGTGATTTTGGCAGAAACAGCACAAAGCCAGTAGCTAATCTGTCCACTTCTCCTTAGCGTGCGATCAGCCCTCCCCCCAACCCCTTGATAACGCAAGCGAGAGAGATGCGAAGTGGCAGGAGCGTAGCACACCTCCAGGGGATTGGGGGGGTTTGAGCAAAGCGATTGAGACCAGATCATCTCGGAGAGACACTTTTACGACACACAAGACTAGACGTTACAACCTTAGGAAGCAAAACCCGTGAGATGGTGACCTTTGCATGTCACGCCCTACTTACAAACAATTTAAAACAAATCCACTGACATCTAACCTAGCAGTTGTAGAAATGCTTTTGGCAAACAAACTCCAGGTACTTCCAGCTCTTAAAACAACGACAAGCAGAACATGCAGCTTACCAGCAGATGATTGGAACACTTCTTTCTTAGCATGCATTCAGCCCACCAACCCCTCCTTACTCCTCCTCCTTCAGAATGCGAGCGGCAGAGACACGAAGTGGCAAAAGGACAGCTGCTGTACAGGCTTTTAAGTGACTGACGCAAAGCGCGACAAGCACAACACACAGCTGGACAGCAGCAGCACAGCAGCAGCTGAACTGATCGCTTCTCCTTAGCGTGCGTTCAGACCCCCCCCCTTCACAAAGCGAGCTACATTATAAGTCCCATGAGAAAGAGATTTAACCACGCCCGGGGCAGGAAATAAAGGACAAATATTGTTTTTACAAAAGTTTTAAAGTAAAAATGAAAATAATGCATATGTAACAATTTCCATGAAAATAATAATCTCTTTAAATTGTTTATCCGGTAAACTAAACTCGGGGGTGGGCGAGCGAAGCGAGCAGGGGGCAGAGCCCCCTAGTAATAATAATAATATTAATAAATCCTCGATGTAGTGGGGGCGCGATAGCTGAACCCCGATATAGTAGGGGATTACTGTACTCACAATATCCCAGACACATGTATTTTAGGTCCATAAAGGTGAAATTAGATTAATCAATTAAACTTATATATCTGACTTTTGAGTAAAATTGAAATGCTCAGTGAAAAATCTCTGCAGACTCATAGAGAATTTGTACACTCCACACAGACAGTGATTTGGATAGACTGAAAGCCCAAGACTTTCAATCTATGAGACAGCCACTCTCATAATTCTGGAGTTTTGGACAGTGCAAATTTATTGTCGTACTCATTTTTCTAGCAGTTCTTAATTTTTAAGGCTAGACAAAATGTAATTTATTTATTGTATCATTTGTGCCCTGCAAATTCCATTGTATTTAATGTATTTTTCAGAGCCATGGTGACCATACTGTCTTGGAGCTAGGGATGGGAATTGATAAGATTTTCACGATTCCGATTCCCTTTTCGATTCTGTTTAACAATTCGATTCTTTATCGATTCTCCTATCGATTCTTATTTTTAAAAAAGGAGAACACACAGGTCGATTAGCTTAGAACTTTGTTTTATATCTTATCTTTGAACAAGATAGACATTTAGGAGTAGCATGACCTTACAAACCCAACAGTGAGATCTTAAGAGATCCACAGCCTACGGCTTCTCGATGGGGTGCCACGGGGTCCCCAGAAAAAAAATTTGTAAATGTAAAATAATAATAAAATAAATATTCTTCTGTAGCAATAACAAAGTATAACATAAATTATTCTGTGGCAATTACACAAGAATGTCCAGTACCATTTACACTCTCCTTTTTAAAAGTATATATGAGGTGAGCACTCAAAAATAAAACTACATCAGCCAGCAACAAATACAATCAACTCAAGTCCAATGGAACTGTGCACTGTGCAATTCTGCAACCATCAACTATTTTGACAACTACATCCATGTTGGCCGCAATATTAACAGTGGCTGCCACAACCTTGTCTTTGATACCATACTCCTCCAAGATCTCATCAATCTTCTCTGCTACAGCTGTCCCTGTCTGTGCCTGGTACACTGGTTTGGTTTTGAGGACTTTTTCTTGAGCCTGGCCATTCCTGACATAATGCAGCGTTACTGTGAGGTAATGATCTTGACTAAAACTTGTCCATCCATCTGCAGTGACGGCTGCCTTCAACACATGTTTCAGCTCAGAAATCAGATTTGCCTTTTCGACCGCATACCAAACAGGGATCAAGTGGTTGGCTAAACTGTCTCTGTTTGGGGCTTTGTACTTAGGGTTCATAGTCTTTGTCATTTCTCTAAAAGATATATAAATGGAAACAGATGAAACATCTGGTAAGAGGAGAACATGCAACTTTGACATTCCCTGACTTAGCCTACAATTAAACACATTCACTTACCGAAAATCGGGGGCATCTACTGTGGCAAATGGGTGCAAGCATTTTACCACAAACTTAGTCACTGCTCGGTGACATTCGTCTATCCTGGCCTGTGTCATTTTACTTTTCCCCGCCTCTGTGAAAGGAGAAGCTACTGGTAGACTGCAGCGAGAACTGCCAGCATCTGAGACAGCCAGACTCTGTCTGTCTCTCTCGTCATGGTCATCTAAATGCAATGCACAGTAATAGCAGGTTTTGCAATAAGGCAAATCGCGCTAACATAATATGCAATGTTAGTTGATTAGTTACCTGCCGTATTAACGGGAGAGGACGTGCAAACGTTACCGCTGCTGCTAGGTTGAGATTCACTAGTCCGGAGCGGATCAAAAATACGACATTCATTTAAGGTTATCGCATGTTTTGTGAGCAAATGCTTTTGCATATACGTAGTGTTTCCTCCCTTTGATGAAATATCTACTTTGCAAGTATTGCAAGTTGCCCTGTTGTCATCCTTTCTCATAAAGTATAACCAAACTTTTGACCGTTTGTGCCGCTTAGGCGCCATGTTTCCTGCTGGGTAAATGACGCTACGCAACGTTGTGATGTCATTCGAGGTGACTGGAATCGATAGGGGAATCGTTTGCAAAAATGGCAAACAATTCCAAGGAATTGAAACAGTGGGAACTGGTTCTCAACAAGAACCGGTTTTCGATTCCCATCCCTACTTGGAGCTATGTAATGTTATTGCCCAGACGGTTTTTAAGTTGTTTTGGTTGCTACTTCCAGTGTCTAAGATTTTAGATTCATCATCAAAGTATCACGACTAGATAGAATAAAATCTATTTATAAAGTTAAGATACTGTATGTGTGACTTTTGATCATGATTTGTGTTTAAGAATTTAGGCTTTGGATGCTTTTAGTTTCAGGTGTTTGTGGGTCTGACCTATGCTAGTATTGTCTGTGAGTTTTCCTTCTTATCTCCTGATTCATTTCTTTTGTTTCTGTCAGTGTCAATCCATCATAGAAGTACAGAAGCACCCACCACTATAACAATATAATGAAAGAAAGAAAGTTTCTTCAGTCTTGCTACTACAGATGTCAATAACAAGCATGCCAATATAATATAAGGCAATGTGTTTGTTAAGCCAAATGTCTACTACCTTCAAGCCTATTGATTGTCTCATCATTTAACCTTAATACTCTAATGTGATCTTTCAAACACACTATATACAAAGACAAATCGTTAAATGATGGAGCAGACTTGCAAATTATTATTATTGTTATTATTATCATTTTACTTATTTTGCCTAAGTTGTTTTTTGCATAAATTTAACCTGCTTCTTAATACTGGTGATGTCCTGGTTTAAAAAATATCATAATTCCAGTGCATAATTTTTGAAAACAAAAAAAAATGTGATTACTGTTGACGACATGGTTTGAATTTTCTTTTTAGTCTGGTTACTTGAGTTTTACTGAATGATCAGGAAAGTTGACATTCTAGATTAGAAATATTATTGACTTTATATTGCATCTATTTAAATTTCTCAATAGCTTTTTTAATAGTTTATTTTTTGGTGTTGCTGCATTGCTGCAATCCACAATCCATGTACTATAACTTTGAAGAGAGAACTAGTGGAATGCTCAAAGCAAAAATTGTATTTTTTTTAATATGTTACGTAACCCAGTGTAACTTACAGCGATTGCTGAGAAAATATTTTAATTTCTTGTTTTTGTGCAGAATAGAGGTAACAACTTTTTTGATAGAACAGGAGCATAAGATGACCTATTCTTTATAACAGCAAATATTAAGAATGTCCATGAAAACGTCTCCCGTTACTCATGTTGCATAATCCACATGTCAAGTCATCCAATTGAATGCTCACAATGTGCAAAATGCATGAATTTTTTGCTAAAATATTGGTCAATATTTACCTCCAGAAAATGAAAGTAGTCTACAAACAGCAGTCTTCTTCGCACAGGATTGTGTTTTAGAGTTCAACAAAAGACCCTTGACCAGTGAATGGGATCAGTGGCAGCTCTAAGCCCCAAAATTACCTCTGGTATCACAGATGTCCTCTTTGGACCTTTAGTAACAGGAATACCATCCTAGGATGTCTACAAATAGCCATACTTTCCTCTGCACACCACACATTTCAGTAATCTTTAAAAGTAAGTGTCTCTCAGACAGAGTTTTCATGGGCCTCACTGTCAACAGATAATGGCAGAAAATCAGGTTCCTTTAACATGTACTGGGTTACCTGATCACAGTTATCACTGATAGACACTGGTCAATGATTGGGTTCACCATCTGTCTTGTTGTGCCCTAAAAAATAATCCCACGGCCAGTGACTCTTAATCTTATAAACCCTTATTTTAGTCTGCTCCCTTCAGCTTTTTTTATCATGCAGAGTAACTTGGCATGTTGTTCACAAGACAAGTTATTGGCCTGCTGAATCTGGCCCATGATATTACTGAGTGTCCTTCATAGCTGTCCTGCCACCACTGTGGTCTGCTCACATTTTTCTGTTTTTAAACAGAAACCCACTCATTGGCCAGTGTTCTTTCCTAACCCACTATACATCACAGATTTTTCATAAAAGTAGAGTTTCACATTAAAGCTGCACAAGTTATGGGCATGTGTTACTTGCCTGCATACTGTATACTGTACTTAAATAAGTTTTAGTATAGCTAGGTAAAATCATTATGTACAATCAAAAAGCTACTCATAACATCTGTAAATCTGTCAGATTTGCTTTAATTTTACTGTAGTATTTAAACTGACATTAGCAAGACCACAAGTGTGAGATATATGTCAATTTCATCTTTTGTCAACTCTCAATCATTATCCACTTTTTTAAGAAATGTCATTGGATAACAATTCACCTCAGTTAATTTTGCATAGAGCTCTTCACAGTTTGCAGGCACAGAGCACTGTGACACAGTCTTAGGTAAAATGCAAATGTAAACTTTACAAATTGCTATTTACATAATGTGTGCACAAAAAGACACAGATTTGCTTAAACAGACAAGAAAACAAAGTGGTTTGAAACTGATTAACGTAAATGGAGACCAGTAATACAGTATCTGTCCAACCTAGCAATATATGTTTCTGATAACAAGAAAGCAGAAGCAATAAATGAGAATAATGGAACAGATTAAAAGAAATGTATACGAATATACATATATGTATGTGTATTTTGTTTTAATGGTAACTGAGGTATAGATCTTATATTTAAATCACTAAGGATGATAAAATATAATTAGAAGAGATAATGATTTATTTTCAGAACATCATTTAATACTATTTATGGAAACAAATGTGCAAATATTGAATTATCATATCATATCATAATACGACACAGGTCTGAAATAGTACTGTTCGTTTATTGTCACTAAGTGAACCATACCATTATCAGTTATTTTGGGTTAAGATCTGTGTTGTGGTAGACTTTGTTTATCTTTTTACTGCAGGTAAATCTAATGACAGATTCCCAGCTTTGTGTAAGTTTTTCCTTTGCCAGCTTGTGCCTAGTTAAGATTGCAGGTAACCTGAATCACCAAATGCAAGACACCAAACAACCCTGGATTGGAAACCAGTCCATCTCAAAAGTGCTGTATAAAGTATATGTGTAAATTGCAATTTTGGGAACCTATATATATTTAAGAAATTACACGCTGCAGTTATATAAATGTTTCCACACATGTCAAGACAGTGATCATACTTCTTTAGAAGTATAGTAAAATTACTCAATGACCTGAATATTTTAATGTAATTACTTCAGAATAAGTGTTAGTGCACTGGGAGCTTTATTGGCACCTTTAAAGAAGCTCTAATTAGTTTAACAAAATGATTGCCTTCTTTACAGCCTTGTTAATAAGGCATCAAAAAATTTTTTTTTTCAAGTTGTGCTCTTAAAATGGATATTTCCATAAAAAGGAGGCTATAAGATAAAAAAGCTCTTGAAGGAAGTATGTCTTGAGTAGATTTCCAAATTGGAATTTCTAATAAGAGTTTTTTGGGGGGCTACTATTTATTAATGTATTTTTTCCACCTAGCTGGATGAAAGTCTCAGCATACTTTGTAAGCTTCTCCAAAGTCATTTTACTACTAAGGAAATATACATTCCTTGAAAATATGTACTTTCAGTAAATATATAATCTTTATTAGGAAACATAAGCCCCAGGGTAATGTTAAATAGAACCAGTAATTTAGATTACTAAACTGAAGCTTTCACCCTCTATGGGTACAATTTAAGAGTCAAACATAAGCAGATTGTACTTAAGGAAAAAAAAAAGCCATTTTGCATAATGTCCTCAATAAACTGTCTTGCAAGTCAGGTGGTAGCAGATGTACTGAGAAGTTGAGAAAGAAGCCATTAGGCATTTTTTGGCCTTGGTGTTGATGTGATATAAGATTTTATTGCTTATTTCCAGTTGACTGAAGCAGGCAATTACATTTTAAACTAGCACAAGCCCAACTGTAGCTCTGAAGTACAAAATCTTACAGTACTGAAGGAGGATATGAAGTTTAAAAAAAATTAACCACTCTCCACCTGTGTTCAAGATTGAACAGTAAAATGAATGGCTAAACTGTAGCTCTTTAAATATTTTCTGTCTGATAACCAGAGGAGTTAATCAAGGAAGAGCTGACTTGTCTGCAAGATGTCCCAAAAGGCCATTCCTAATTAAAGCTTGTGACCATAATCTTAACCCAATTTTGATCTGTAACTGTAAAGGAAACCTTGGTCCAGCCACCATTCTTTAAAACTAAGTGAGTGTATCTCGAAAACCTTTTTGTAAGTGATCCATTCATCTTGCAGGAGGAAGCTTACTCAGTCTCTTCAGAGCAAAGAAGCATTTTTGTTGAGCCAGAAAGGTACTCTACATGGAGCTTTAGGGCTAAACACCCCAAACTTCTGTAACACTAAAATCTATTACTCCAATATTATGCTCTGGGCCAGTGATTGACCCCGTCCAGAAGAAGAAGCTGAAGCGAATTTCAGTGCCTATATTTTTGTTTCAAGAAGCGTCCTATGTTTCCCTGTGAGGTGATAGATAACACAAAAAAGATCCCAATAGCAAGCTGAGGAAGACAGTACCACACCATAAACAAAAGAATCATGTGGCAATGACTAAGAGTGTACTCTACTGTAAGTAGAGTTCATCACTTGAACCCAAAACCATGACACTCAGCTCCATACAGCATCACACATCATCCTTAAAAGCTTAGTATTATAAAACTTTTTTATCTAGGCCATGATAATTAGAATTGCAAGTAGCTAATATGTAGCCAGCTAAGGACCTACTTTCTCATGTGTACTGTTACTGAAACAGGTTTGTGTATCAGGTAAACTTCTAGCTTTTGCAAACTTTTAATTCACTTACAAAAGCCCACTGTGCATTAGTGCAAGAGCAAGCTATCTAACTGTGATGTCACGCTAGCATTCTGTAAGTGACACACTAAATTGAAAAACTTGTAAAATCAAGTAAATCCTGGAAGTCTCTAAGCAAAACAAGCCTGCCAGCCTGTTTTGTGTTATTACTGTTTCTGTCTCATCTGTCCCATCCTTTATGCTGATATATAAGCATTTATAAAGTCCAACAGTCAGAAAATGTTCTTTACAGAGAAAGGTTAAAATATAAAGTGGAAGCCCTGCCAAAATATCTAACTGTTGGCATTGCCAAAGTAAAAACTGATAATTAATTGATTGATTAATATCAATCCATGCAATCTCCTACATATTTTCCTACACAGGCTCTTAATTTATCTACACTTGTTGTTTTATGTAGTTATGATGTTCTTTTGATAACACTTGATTGTTTGTATGGTGTGGGAATTAAAAACATTCTGTTTGACAAGCTAGTTTGCCCTTGTTTAAAGCATTTCAAAAATTAAAAAGAAATAGACCCAAAAAACTAATAATTAAAAATATAACCATATCGCTATATCATATTTTTTGTTTTAATTTTGCATTGTGTGGAATTTAAGCTCACTATTCCTTGCAGAGGTGTGAACAGCTTATTTCAGATGCTACCACAGTGTTTTCATTGAGTTTAAATCTGGACTTTAACTAGGCCAGTTCAAAACTTTACTTTTGCCTCTTTCCGTCTATTCTGATGTGGACTTGCTTTTGTGTTTTTAATCATTGTCTTGCTGTGTGACCCAGCTTCACTTTAGCTTCAGGTCATGAACAGATGACGTTTTCAAAAATTTTTTGTTACTGAACAAAAATCATGCTGCCTTAATTTGTGGCAAATCATCATAACTACTACATGTAGCATCTTGTTCTGGACATTCCACTTTACTTTACAGTCAATGTGTGAATGCAGCATAATGGCAAGGATGACACTGACATGCAGTCTCATTTGGCGTGCATGGTTGTTCATCTGTAATATTAACACAACACGAAAATGAAACTCATTTACTCTACATCTGGTTTGGTTTTATTGGTTTCCATGTTATTCTCTGCACTTTAAAGATGTATATATGAAAAGATGCATGTGAAAATACAGGACAAATTGTGTCCCTTATTAATTCCCTTAAACCATTATTAAGAAACAACACAAGAAACGATCATGCTCTATAAATAGATTTGGATTCATTTGGCACTGTTTCCTCAAGTGTGAAGCAAGGTCCAATTGACCAGATTAAATTAACACATATAGGGGTTGCATTAAAAAAAATTAATCGCAGAAATTGTTAATGCATAAACTGCACATATTAACAGTGATTAATCAGCAGCTCTAGAACATATTGTCAGTAATGATTTTTCTGCCATTGTCTGTGAAACGCTTGCAGGTCACATCACCAGTCACGGTGATTTTTACTTGCAATCAAGTGTGTGTTACTTATATCAGTAGTAGACTAAACTTTAATTCCTGGCTTGTCGGATTTATTTGGCTTTCATCAGGAACAACTGTTTATCAAAGGGTATGTATGCCATTACTTATAAAACATGATCCAATTCTTCACAAAGTGTGCCAAGTATTTGATATAACAGCAAAACTGTCACAATAGGAAGTGCACAGCTAGCATCAGTTTTACGTGGAGAAAAGAGAATGCACAAGATGGAAGATTGTGAACAGTGTGATCCACAAGTGAATGCAGCTCACTTTCAATGTTTTTAAAAGACTTGGGCAATCTAACAATGCACAGAAATACAAGAATGAAAATGCAGTTTTCTGCAATCAAACCATTTATGTGATTCAGTATATGCAATTATGTGGTTATTTCATTCATCCATCCATCCATTGTCCACCGCTTATCCGAAGTCGGGTTGCGGGGGCAGCAGCCTAAGCAGGGAAGCCCAGACCTCCCTCTCCCCGGCCACCTCCTCCAGCTTCTCTGGGGGGACCCCGAGGTGTTCCCAGGCCAGCCAGGAGATATAATCTCTCCAGCGTGTCCTGGGTCTTCCCCATGGCCTTCTCCCAGTGGGACATGCCCGGAACACCCCCTTAGGGAGGTGTCCAGGGGGCATCCTGACCAGATGCCCGAACCACCACAACTGACTCCTCTCAATGCGGAGGAGCAGCGACTCTATTCCAAGTCTCTCCTGGATAACTGAGCTCCTCACCCTATCTCTAAGGGAAAGTCCAGCCACCCTGTGGAGAAAACTCATTTCGGCCGCTTGTATCCGCGATCTTGCTCTTTTGGTCACTACCCAAAGCTCGTGGCCATAGGTGAGGGTAGGAACGTAGATCAACTGGTAAATCGACAGCCTTGCCTTTTGGCTCAGCTCTCTCTTCACCACAACGGACCGTTGCAGAGTCCGCATTACTGCAGATGCCGCACCGATCCGTCTGTCAACCACCCGCTCTATTCTTCCCTCACTCGTGAACAAGAACCCAAGATACTTGAACTCCTCCACTTGAGGCAGTAATGTGTTCCCAACTCGGAGAGAGCATTCCACCCTTTTCCCGCAGAGTACCATGGCCTCGGATTTAGAGGTGCTGACTCTCATCTCCTCCAGTGAGAGCTGGAGGTCACTGTCCGATGAAGCCAAAAGAACCACGTCATTCACAAATAGCAGAGAAGAGATTCTGAGGTCAGCAAACCAGACCCCCTCCGCTCCTTGGCTGCACCTAGAAATTCTGTCCATAAAACTTATGAACAGAATCGGTGACAAAGGGCAGCCCTGTCGGAGTCCAACCTCAACAGGAAACGAGTTCGACTTATTACCAGCAATGCGGACCAAGCTTCTGCTCCCCCTGTACAGGGACTGAATGGCTCGTAACAACGAGCCTTTTACCCCGTACTCTTGGAGCACACCCCACATGATGCTTCGATGGACACGGTCGAATGCCTTCTCCAAATCCACAAAACACATGTGGACTGGTTGGGCAAACTCCCATGCCCCCTGGCCAGGGTGTAGAGCTGGTCCAGTGTTCCACAGCCGGGACAGAATCCACAATATTCCTCTTGAATCCGAGATTCGACTATCGACCGAACTCTCTTCTCCAGCACACCTAAATAGACCTTACCGGGTAGGCTGAGGGTGTGATCCCCCTATAGTTGGAGCACATCCTCCAGTCACCCTTCTTAAAAAGGAGGACAACCACCCCAGTTTGCTAATCCAGAGGTACTGCCCCTGATGTCCATGCGATGCTGCAGAGACGTGTCAACCAGGATAGCCCCACAACATCCGGAGCCTTGAGGAACCCAGGGTGGACCTCGTCCCCAGGGCCCCACCACCTCAGAGCTTTTTAACTACCTCGGCCCCTGATATGGACCGGCCCACCCCGGAGTCCTCCAGCTCTGCTTCCTCTAAGGAGGACATGCTGGTGGGATTGAGAAGATCCTCGAAGTATTCCTTCCACCAGTCAATAATGTCTGCAGTTGAAGTCAGCAGGGCCCCATCTCCACTGTACACAGTGTTGGTGGAGCATCGGTTTCCCCTCCTGAGGCGTTTGTCGGTTAGCCAGAACCTTCTCAGGGCCAACCAAAAGTCGTTCTCCATGGCTTCCCCAAACTCCTCCCATGCCCAAGTTTTTGCTTCTGCAACAGTGGATGCTGCCACACGCTTGGCCCGACGGTACCGCTCAGCTGCCTCTGGAGTCCCACTGGTCAACCAGACCCGATAGGACTCTTTCTTCAACTTGACGGCCTCTCGAACCTTAGGTGTCCACCACCGGGTTCATGGATTGTCGCCATGAGAGGCACCGACAACCTTGCAGCCACATCTCTGTTCTGCTACTTCAACAATGGGGGCTCAGAACATGGCCCATTCAGATGCAATGTCCTTCACCTCCCTCGGAATGAAATTAAAGTTCTGCCGGAGGTGGCAGTTAAAGATCTTTCTGACCGGTTCCTCTGCCAGACATTCCCAGCAGACCCTCACTATACGTTTGTGTCTGCCTGATCTGTCCGGCCGCCTCTCCCGCCATCTGATCCAACTTACCACCAGGTGGTGATCAGTTGACAGCTCGGCCCCTCTCTTCACCCGAGTGTCCAAGGCGTAAGGTCGCAGATCCGATGACACAATTACAAAGTCGATCATCGAGCTGTGACCTCGGGCATCCTGGCACCAAGTACACTTATGGACACCCTTATGCTCGAACATGGTGTTCGCTATGGACAATCCATGGCTAGCACAGAAGTCCAACAACTGAACACCTCGAGTTTAGATTGGGGAGGCCATTCCTCCCAGTCACACCTCTCCATGTTTAACTGTTGTTGCTGATGTGAGCGTCTAAGTCTCCCAGCAGGACGATGGAGTCCCCAGGAGCCGCGCTTTGCAGCGTTTCCTCCAGGGACTCCAAGAAGGCTGGGTACTCTGAACTGCAGTTCGGCGCATTAAGCACAAACAACAGTCAAGAGTCCTTTCCTCAACTCGAAGGCGCAGGGAAGCAACCCTCTCATCCAACGGGGAGAACTCCAACATGCAGGCCTCGAGCCGGGGGGCCAGAAGCAAGTGGTTATTTACTTCAGTATATCCACCAGTATTTCAATATAGTTGTACCCAAATTATACAGCATACAGTACCAGGCTGCATCAGTCTTTGCAAATTTACATTTGATATTCCAACCATTGTCAGGTGTTCCTAACAAGGTGATGCTGTAATTGGTTAATGTAAGTATAATGTGTTGCCATGTGCTGACATCAAAACAAAAGTACTTAAACAAACTAAGCTTTTACTATTCAAATAGGGAGAAATTGTAGCTCTGAAATCTGTATCTTTTCAGCTGCTTGCTCTCCTTTGTCTTTTATGTGCATTTTTCACAAATTTGAGTTTGCTTATTATCAGTTTTTATGAACAACTGATTTTGTTGGCAGCAGCACTACAGGTGGAGCTTCAGGTGTGACTTCAGGTCTGTGCACAAAGTAGTTATAAAGGTGTCCATTTACCAATGTGAAAGAAAGAAGTCTCAGGAACCAAGGTTTTCATCTCCTGTTCATTCCCTTGTGCTATAATGTGGTTATGTTCCAGAATTCTTGCAACCAAAAGTAACTGATCTCCAGTGCAATAGTGAATATGCAAATCTGTACATGAATTTTTCTTTGCTTTATTTTTACCAATTGCTATGTGCGTTGCATCATTATTTGGTAGCATATACAGTTGTGAGCAGGTAATTTCACAAATAAAACATAACTGAAAGCAAGTTTAAAAACATACTAACAGAATTCTTCCAATGAATTTACTGTTGTGAAATCACTTTACTTTAAAATTACAGTGATGTTAACTAAGGGGCATTTATATAATATATATTGTGTTTATAATAATAAATTAATATTTAAACAATTAGGCTGTTGCTTTTAACCTTTTGAAAAGTCCATTCCTCCTCTTCCTTCTTTGTCCTTTTTCATACCAAATTCTTTTCTCTGTTAAAAAAACAGGTTGTCTTTTGTTTTTGCTCTTCCTCTTTTATATTTATAATGGAGGGCTTAGCTGGATGTGGTGGTCTTTAGATAGATAGATAGATAGATAGATAGATAGATAGATAGATAGATAGATAGATAGATAGATAGATAGATAGATAGATAGATAGATAGATAGATAGATAGATAGATAGATAGATAGATATTAATCCCAAGGGGAATTTCACATACTCCAGCAGCAGCATACTGATAAAAACAATATTAAATTAAAGAGTGATAAAAATGCAGGTATAACAGACAGTAACTTTGTATAATGTTAACTTTACTCCCCCAGGTGGAATTGAAGAGTCCATAGTGTGCAGGAGGAATGATCTCCTTAGTCTGTCAGTGGAGCAGGACAGTGACAGCAGTCTGTCGCTGAAGCTGCTCCTCTTTCTGGAGATGATACTGTTCAGTGGATGCAGTGGATTCTCCATGATTGACAGGAGCCTGCTCAATGCCCGTCGCTCTGCCACAGATGTCAAACTGTCCAGCTCCATGCTTACAATAGAGCCTGCCTTCCTCACCAGTTTGTCCAGGCGTGAGGCGTCCCTCTTCTTTATGCTGCCTCCCCAGCACACCCCATACACAGTCACCTCTGATGGTCACAGGGTCCATGAGGGGTCTGGGCCTCCTAAAATCCACAACCAGCTCCTTGGTTTTGCTGGTGTTCAGTTGTAGGTGGTTTGAGTCGCACCATTTAACAAAGTCCTTGATTAGGTTACTATACTCCTACTTCTGCCCACTCCAGATGCAGCCCACGATAGCAGTGTCGTCAGCGAACTTTTGCACGTGGCAGGATTCCGAGTTGTATTGGAAGTCCGATGTATATAGGCTGAACAGGACTGGAGAAAGCACAGTCCCCTGCGGTGCTCCTGTGCTGCTGACCACAATGTCAGACCTGCAGTTCCTGAGACACACATACTGAGGTCTGTCTGTAAGATAGTCCACGATCCATGCCACCAGGTATGAATCTACTCCCATCTCTGTCAGCTGTCCCTAAGGAGCAGAGGTTGGATGGTGTTGAAGGCGCTAGAGAAGTCCAGAAACATAATTCTTACTGCACCACTGCCTCTGTCCAAGAGGGAGAGGGATCGGTGTAGCATATAGATGATGGCATCCTCCGCTCCCACCTTCTCCTGGTATGCGAACTGCAGAGGGTCGAGGGCGTGGCAGACCTGTGGCCTCAGGTAGTGAAGCAGCAGCCACTCCATGGTCTTCATCACATGTGACGTCAGGGCGACAGGTCTGAAGTCATTCAGCTGACTAGGACATGATACCTTTGGGACTTGGGTGAAGCAAGATGTTTTCCAAAGCCTCGGGACTCTCCCCTGTTCCAGGCTCAGGTTGAAGATGCGCTGTAGAGGACTCCCCAGCTCCAACGCACAGGCCTTCAGCAGTCGTGGCGATAATCCATCTGGACCCTCTGCTTTGCTGGCACGAAGTCTCCCCAGCTCTCTGCTTACCTGGGCTTCTGTAATTATGGGTGGGGGGAAACTCTCTCCTATGCTGGTATCAGCATAAGGATTGGTGGAGGGTGCAGTACTCCAAGGTGAGAGTGGGTTAGGGTGGTCAAACCTGTTAAAGAAGTTGTTCATCAGGTTTGCTCTCTCCACGTCTCTCTTGATGGTGGCACCCCACTTCGAGCTGCAGCCAGTGATGATCTTCATCCCATCCCACACTTCCTTCACGCTGTTACCCTGCAACTTCTGCTCCAGCTTTCTCCTGTACTGCTCCTTCACCGCCCTGAGCTGGACTCGGAGTTCCTTCTGCACGCGCTTAAGCTCATGCTGATCACCGCCTTTAAAAGCCCTTTTTTCTAGTTCAAAAGGCCCTTGATGTGACTTGTAATCCATGGCTTGTTGTTAGCATAGCAGTGTACTGTTCTTATTGGAACTACAATGTCCATACAGAAGTTGATGTAGTCAGTAGTGCAGTCAACAACCTCTTCAATGTTCTCACTATGTGACCCCTGCAGGATATCCCAGTCCGTAGTTCCAAAGCAGTCTCTCAGAGCCTGCTCTGCCTCAGGGGACCACTTCCTGAATGAGCGTGTGGTTGTAGGTTTCTCCCTCACTTTTGGTTTGTAGTGAGGCTGAAGCAGAACCAGGTTATGATCTGCTTTCCCAAGTGCAGGCAGCGGGGTGGTGCTGCATGCGTCTTTAACGTTTGCATACAGTAGGTCAATAGTCCTATTTCCCTGGGTGTTACAATCGACATACTGGGAGAAGGCAGGTAATGTTTTGTCCAGCGTCGCATGGTTAAAATATCCAGAGATTAGCACAAGCGCTTCAGGGTGCTGTGTTTGTAGTTTAGCAACAGCAGAATGGATGGTGTCACCTGCTATCTCCACGTCTGCCCGAGGAGGGATGTAAACAATAAAAACAATGACGTGTCCAAACTCTCTGGGCAAGTAATAGGGACGCAGACTTACGGCCAACAGTTCGATCCATCCCTCTCAGCAGTGTTTGGTCATGTCAAGCAACTTCAGTTTCTGGGTTACTTCACCTTTGTGTGTATTTACAGAAATGAGATGTGAACAGATTCTGAGGCATCCGGAATTTTCAGCCCTTTCCTTTGTGGTCTCCTTAGTGTCTCATGAGCATTCAACTATTTCTGTGTTTTTTATTTGTTTCTTTAGAATAAAAAATATTTAAACCACAATACAATAACAGTGCAAGCAAGTAATTTTGTGTGGAATAATATCCTGTTTTTTTTTTTGTTTTTTTTATTCTGGTTTATTTTAAAATGATATGTAATAAAAATGTGCAAAAAAATGGCACTTCTTTCCAGTCCTTTAGCAGCACCTTATGTCCACAATAAGAATGTTATAATTTTTTATGGAAAACTGATTTTTCCCTGAATTTTGTAAAATCTGATGTGCTCTATTGTATTGTATTAAGAAATATTTGAAAGTAATATATTACCTTTTTTAATTAGTACTACAGTGGCTTTCTTGCAGGGTTGTGATTGGTAAGGAATGATGTGTGGTTTCTTTCATTATGCAATACTCATGCATATTGTAAACATGCAGTCATCACTAGTTTTTATTTTATTTTTTTGCTACAGGGAAGGCCTTTTAAGTTGACCCATTCAAAAATTCCCATTTATACTTAGTTTGTATGCTTGCCAATACTATGTATGCAAAAAAGAAACCAACTGAATTAGCATTTGACAGAATGAGCTAATAATCCATTCCAGAAGAAGTCTGCTTTTTTCTTATAAATTTAGTCATCCTTTTCATCACTTCAAAAGCTATAGCTTTTGGTTTAGCAATCAGTGGTCTGTGTAAAAAATTAATTGCAGTCAGCTTAGTTTTTGCCTTTCACAATTTAAGGAACTTTGATTAGATCAGTAGTTCTTGTCTTTCCCCCCAAGTAAATGTGGTTTTGAAGCCTGGAACACTTTTTTCCTTTTTAAGTTTGGTTGCTGTTCATTTTTACATGCATTGACCAGAAAAAACTTTTAGTAAGCTATAAAGTGAAAAGGTGCAATCTTTTTTTTTTTTTTTAGCATTTCTTATTAACAACCTTGTATTGGTTAGAGAGGCCAGTTCATTATGGTGCGTTAACTTTACCTTTACTGCGTGTCTCCTTCCATGTTCTACTTGTCTATGGCTCTGCAGTTCCTTTTTAATTACTTTTAAACCTAAATTATCAAACAGTCAAGGGACTAAGTAACAATAAACTTATTTAGTTATTTAGAAATTACTTCAGCTGTGTAAGTTTTCCTCTTGGGGCAGATGAAGTATTGTCTATGTAGTCATTGCCTTTACTTCTAGAAATTTCCCTCTAGTGAGCTGATTTTGACTTGTGTTCTTTTTTACACCATTTTTAACCTTTTGGAGTCTGTTTATGCTGTTTTTATCTTATTTGTAGCCATTTATTTTATAATTGACCTCACCATTTACTGCCTAATCCATTTGTCCTTTTTAAAGATTTTTTCACTATTGACACTGGCCATGTCTCATGTTAACAACATTTTCATCTTATCAGTTATAACTTCTTTAAACAGATTTTGTGTGTGTGTATATTTTGTGTATATAAAATGAAATTTTATTTATTTTCAGATACAGTGGTGTGAAAAACTATTTGCCCCCTTCCTGATTTCTTATTCTTTTGCATGTTTGTCACACAAAATGTTTCTGATCATCAAACACATTTAACCATTAGTCAAATATAACACAAGTAAACACAAAATGCAGTTTGTAAATGGTGGTTTTTATTATTTAGGGAGAAAAAAAAATCCAAACCTACATGGCCCTGTGTGAAAAAGTAATTGCCCCCTGAACCTAATAACTGGTTGGGCCACCCTTAGCAGCAATAACTGCAATCAAGCGTTTGCGATAACTTGCAATGAGTCTTTTACAGCACTCTGGAGGAATTTTGGCCCACTCATCTTTGCAAAATTGTTGTAATTCAGCTTTATTTGAGGGTTTTCTAGCATGAACCGCCTTTTTAAGGTCATGCCATAGCATCTCAATTGGATTCAGGTCAGGACTTTGACTAGGCCACTCCAAAGTCTTCATTTTGTTTTTCTTCAGCCATTCAGAGGTGGATTTGCTGGTGTGTTTTGAGTCATTGTCCTGTTGCAGCACCCAAGATCGCTTCAGCTTGAGTTGAAGAACAGATGGCCGGACATTCTCCTTCAGGATTTTTTGGTAGACAGTAGAATTCATGGTTCCATCTATCACAGCAAGCCTTCCAGGTCCTGAAGCAGCAAAACAACCCCAGACCATCACACTACCACCACCATATTTTACTGTTGGTATGATGTTCTTTTTCTGAAATGCTGTGTTCCTTTTACGTCAGATGTAACGGGACATTTGCCTTCCAAAAAGTTCAACTTTTGACTCATCAGTCCACAAGGTATTTTCCCAAAAGTCTTGGCAATCATTGAGATGTTTCTTAGCAAAATTGAGACGAGCCCCTAATGTTCTTTTTGCTTAACAGTGGTTTGCGTCTTGGACATCTGCCATGCAGGCCGTTTTTGCCCAGTCTCTTTCTTATGGTGGAGTCCGTGAACACTGACCTTAATTGAGGCAAGTGAGGCCTGCAGTTCTTTAGACGTTGTCCTGGGGTCTTTTGTGACCTCTTGGATGAGTCGTCTCTGCGCTCTTGGGGTAATTTTGGTCGGCCGGCCACTCCTGGGAAGGTTCACCACTGTTCCATGTTTTTGCCATTTGTGGATAATGGCTCTCACTGTGGTTCGCTGGAGTCCCAAAGCTTTAGAAATGGCTTTATAACCTTTACCAGACTGATAGATCTCAATTACTTCTGTTCTCATTTGTTCCTGAATTTCTTTGGATCTTGGCATGATGTCTAGCTTTTGAGGTGCTTTTGGTCTACTTCTCTGTGTCAGACAGCTCCTATTTAAGTGATTTCTTGATTGAAACAGGTGTGGCAGTAATCAGGCCTGGGGGTGGCTACGGAAATTGAACTCAGGTGTGATACACCACAGTTAGGTTATTTTTTAACAAGGGGGCAATTACTTTTTCACACAGGGCCATGTAGGTTTGGATTTTTTTTCTCCCTAAATAATAAACACCATCATTTAAAAACTGCATTTTGTGTTTACTTGTGTTATATTTGACTAATGGTTAAATGTGTTTGATGATCAGAAACATTTTGTGTGACAAACATGCAAAAGAATAAGAAATCAGGAAGGGGGCAAATAGTTTTTCACACCACTGTATATGCATTACAATAGAAGTACCTACAATCAAGAAACAAAACATGAAACATCAGTCAACAACAGATTTTAGATTAATTAATCGTAAACCTTGCTAAGCACTCCTCCCATACCCAAGACAGGAAGGCAGTCAGTAACAAAATGTGCATTACATTTTACTTCTGCATATTGATTTTAACAATAAGAGTTAATTAGAAATATCGGCTGCAGACTTATTCTAAAGAAAAATTAACAAAATATTGCCATATTCTGAAGTACCCTAGGTTCTTGTCTATAAGCCGGACTCATGTATAAGCCGGAGACCAAAAATCATACGAATTTTTAAAATAAAATCGTATCATAGATAAGCTGGACTCATGGATAAGCCGAACGTACTATAACCTATAACTAATAGAAGGGAGGGAGGTCAGTGGTCTCACTCGCACCCATTTAATTTCTTTAAGGGGGGAGAGAGTGTGAGATATTGGCGTCTCTCTCACTCCCCGCATGGCGCGGTTGGAGCGGCCGGAGCGCGTTCTTTCTGCTCTGGGCGTCGCCAAGTCAACACGCGCGCGTAGCGGTCATTTAAATTGTGATTTTATATGTAAGCATATTTAAATATATATCGCGGATTTTTTGCTGGTTCGCGGATTTCTGCGGACAATGGGTCTTTTAATTTCTGGTACATGCTTCCTCAGTTGGTTTGCCCAGTTGATTTCATACAAGGGACGCTATTGGCAGATGGCTGAGAAGCTAGATTTCTTACTTTTCTCTCACTCTTGTGCTGACTATCTGTGATCCTGACGTATGGGAATTGAGCAGGGGGGCTGTTCGCACACCTAAACGATACGGACGCTCGTCTAAAAATGCTGAAAGATTATCTTCACGTTGCTATCTTTTGTAAAGCTGATTCCTGAAAAGACATGCTGCACAGTGCTTCGCATACTTAAAAGCTCGAAGGGCACGTATTGATTTTTGACTGAAAAACAAACTCTGTCTCTCTCTCTCTCTCTCTTCCTGCTCCTGACGGAGGGGGTGTGAGCTGCTGCCTTCAACAGCTTTGTGCCGCGGTGCTTCGCATACCTAAAAGCCAAACAGCACCACTGATTTGTTTGCTAGAGATTGTTTTCTCTATCTATGTGACATTCTGTGCTCCTGACACACACACCTTTGAAGAGGAAGATATGTTTGCACTCTTTTAATTGTGAGACAGAACTGTCATCTTTGTCTTGTCATGGAGCACAGTTTAAACTTTTGAAAAAAAGACAAATGTTTGTTTGCAGTGTTTGAATAACGTTCCTGTCTCTCTACAACCTCCTGTGTTTCTGCGCAAATCTGTGACCTAAGCATGACAATATAAAAATAACCATATAAACATATGGTTTCTACTTCGCGGATTTTCTTATTTCGCGGGTGGCTCTGGAACGTAACCCCCGCTATGGAGGAGGGATTACTGTATAAGCCGATATTCTATTTTTTCATTTTCACAACTTTTTTCCTTAGATAAGCCACGGCTTATAGACAAGAACTTAGGGTAATTCTGCATAGTTTTATGTGGAGAAACTTGATTTTTTTTTTCTTGTTTTAGGTAATACTAGCCAACCCTTAGCGTAGCATACGCCGCATAATTATTTATTGATGTGTGAAGACTTCCTGAATGACACAGTTGTCCAAATGGGGTTGGTTTGAGGATACGACTGTGAGTGAATGAAAAGATGGAACTCCAGAGAGAGCAACATACAATTGTCCATGACTGAAAACTGGCTCTGTCTTGCATCTTGCCTGCCGTGGTCGGCCGCCTTAGTGAATTATATTTATAGATAGAAGAGTATACCATAGAAAGCACAGCGTAATATTAAACTAAATGTAAAAACATTGAATAACACTGAGAAAACCTTGAACAACAGAGAAAACTTAACTCTATACTATAGCGCTACGAACCGCTCGGTAAAAACACTTTTTTAATGAGTTTTAAGCACAGGGAAAAATGAACATTTGAAAAATCCGTAATTTAATAAACCACCAAGAAAAGTAACATTGCAACAATGCACGCTACGAACCGATCGCTGTAAGCAGAAGTGAAAACAAAATCAATCCCGGTGCATTCTTTAACTGCCTTCTCTGCCGTATGCATCCAGCCCCCTCTCTCTGCACGCCAGTGTGTGTGTGTCTCCCTTGCACGCCTGTGTGTGTGTGTCTCTCTCTCTCGTGCCTGTGTGTGTGTCTCTCTGTCGCGCCTGTGTGTGTGTGTCTCTCTTGCACGCCTGTGTGTGTGTGTGTCTCTCGCGCGCCTGTGTGTGTGTGTGTCTCTCTCTCGCGCGCCTGTGTGTGTGTGTGTCTCTCTCGCACGCCTGTGTGTGTGTGTCTCTCTCTCGCGCCCCTGTGTGTGTGTGTCTCTCTCTCGCGCGCCTGTGTGTGTGTCTCTCTCTCGCGCGCCTGTGTGTGTGTCTCTCTCTCGCGCGCCTGTGTGTGTGTGTCTCGTGCGCCTGTGTCTGTCTCTCTCTCATGCGCCTGTGTGTGTGTGTGTGTGTGTCTCTCTCTTGCGCGCCTGTGTGTGTCTCTTTCTGCCTGCCCATGGTCGGCTGCTTGGGCTGCCTTAGTGAATTATGGGCGTGGCTGTGTCTTGCGTCTTGCCTGCCATGGGCGTGTCTCTGTCGTGTGTATCCCATGGTCGGCTGCTTAGTGAATTGTTAGCGGGCGGGGCTCTGTCTTGTGTCTTGCCTGCCCATGGTCGGCTACTTTAGTGAATTATATTGTGTGTCTCTCTCACGTGCCTGTGTCTCTCTTGCACGCCTGTGTGTGTGTGTCTCTCTCTCTGCCTGCCCATGGTCGGCTGCTTGGGCTGCCTTAGTGAATTGTGGGCGTGGCTCTGTCTTGTGTCTTGCCTGCCTTGGGCATGGCTCTGTCGTGCGTATCCCATGGTCGGCTGCTTAGTGAGCTCTGTCGTGCGTATCCCATGGTCGGCTGCTTAGTGAGCTCTGTCGTGCGTATCCCATGGTCGGCTGCTTAGTGAGCTCTGTCATGCGTATCCCATTGTCGGCTGCTTAGTAAATTGTTGGTGGGCGGGGCTTGGTGAGTTGGCGGGCAGGGCTCTGTCTTGTGTCTTGCCTGCCCATGGTCAGCTGCTTTAGTGAATTATATATA
Source organism: Erpetoichthys calabaricus (assembly GCF_900747795.2). NCBI lineage: Eukaryota > Metazoa > Chordata > Cladistia > Polypteriformes > Polypteridae > Erpetoichthys > Erpetoichthys calabaricus. Next base: position 173,328,613 of record NC_041396.2, on the reverse strand, counting down.
TATAGATACAGTAGTTGTCTTTCCCAGTATCACCTTAGACCATCTAGCAGTAAACTTAATTAAATTAAATAGTAAAGTGTAGAAATACTGATGATATTGTTCGCATTATTCGCTAGAATATTTTCAAATGTGTGGACATTGATTGAGGATTATGGGAAATAAGATTCTTTTCAGTGGCATTCCTGACTGATAAATGGTGAAATGTGGGAATTTCATATTTACAGCAGAGTTGATCTAAACCTGCAAATTCATTATCAATATAAAAATCTGTGAAGATTGAGGTATGCAGTGACATCTATAATTACTGTTTAGTAATTAAGGAAGGAGTAAAACACAAAATTATCCTGTAATATAGGGTGAGCCAAAAAGAAGTACCACATTTCAAACATTTATTCAATAAAAATTTGCACCACAAGAAAGGGTATACAAAATAGATTTTTTTCACTGTGTTTTAGTAACGATGTCTTCAAGGTGGTGGCCATCATTAGCGATACACTCTTCGAGATGATTTCTGAATGCTCGCATGACTCGTTTGGCCATTTCAAGGGGAATAGCTGCAATTTCGTGGCACATAGCGTCCTTGAGGGCTTCAGGGTTTTGAGGTCGATGTGTATATACCTTTGACTTCAGATAGCACCACAATAAGGAATCACACAGAGTGAGATCAGGTAAACGTGAAGGCCATCCAACATCGCCACGCAGGGAGGTCAGCTTCCCCAGAAACATCTCCCGCAAAACTTGCATGGATCTCTGCTCCTCGTCACTGCACATGACGATGGCATCTCGATGAATGGTTTGCAGAATGTTTCCACACAACTTTCTACAGCTCTCCCACTCTCTGTCGGTGAGTTCCTGCACTACCATAATTTTTTATTGTCATAAATTACCAATATTGGTAACCAAGTACCTAAGATGAAATTCAAACAGCATCATGCTATCCTCTCCTTTTAATATATGGCCTGTTTACTTCCCATTTAAATTAGTTTACTATAGAGTCAAGCTTTTCAAAAACAGATTCTACCATTTTAAAAGAAGTCCTGGTTTGTTCTTTATCTCAATCCCAGCCTCCCTCTGTGACAAACTTTCACTGCCCCATCCCCATAGGGCATGGTTGTGTTAGATTTTCTTGGTGATGCTATTCCTGTTTTGCTGAGAGTGATTAAAATGTTTACGGCATGATTGGTCCCTATCCAGTCATATTTGCTACCCAAGCACACAATCTCTTTAAAAAAAAAAAAAACTTTTGTATACTATATTGTTAAATGTTATTTCCATGATGAAACAGAGAGAAGGTATTTTGGCTATTTAGCCTTCATCAGGTGTGTAACTGAAAAATAGTAGGTAACGTACATGTATATTGGTGAGAAAAGAGGAAACAAAGTCAGGGCAGATGAAAGGAGAAAAGATGAGAGTAGTTGAGAAAAAGCTGCCATTAGAGAAGATGAAGCAAGAGATTGAAAAGTTAGTCAGCTGTGAAGGTGTGGAGAGATACATGATCCATGGCTGATAATGACCTTAGCTTCTTCTTTTTTATTTTGAATAGTGTCTTTGAGGCCCCGTGAAAGAACTCGAACAGACAGATCAGTGTGGCTATGATCAAGGGATGTGACATGTTCTACAATAGGTTTTGTGTGGTGTTTGATTTTAAAGGCACATACATGCTCCCTGAAATGGTCTGTTAGCCATCTCCCTGTTTCATTTAAGTAGATGCCTGGATATTTCCTGCAAGAAATGTAATAAACACGATTTTTACACTGGCAAAGAGGCATTTTGTTTAATACTGAATTTCTCAGAGGGACCAGGTATTATTTTTGGTGACATATTTGCAAGTGACACAGCCATCCTTGTTACAGCTCAAAGTGCCTGGTGAGGAATGCGGCTGTCCTTTGTGAAGTGAGCTACAGACAAGAAGTTTATGTAGGTTAAGTAGTCAACAAAAGGAGATGAATGGAGGGTTAGGAAAAAAGGATCCTTTGGAAAGATCACTGACCTGTGGGAGAGATAGTGTGTTGTGGTGGAATGGGAGGACCAGTGGAGTATGGGTTTCATTATTGGGGTTTCCTCTTAGAATGTATTTTACGAGGTTTACTCCTGGCTTGATTGAGGGCCCTGTCCACAATATGAAAAGGGTATCAATTAAGTAACTCTTCATTCCAAGTGCTTCATTACAGAAGTCAACCTCATCCCTGCCTCTGGCAGTGGAGTGTAGATAGATAGATAGATAGATAGTAGGGAGTCGTGAAAAAGGTAGAAAGTTTTAGTATGCCAGGGTTGGAAGGAGCTGTAGAAAAGGTAACTGTATGAGTCAGTTGGCTTGTAATAGACAGAGCTTTTAAGTACTGGAACTCTGAATGAAAGACTGACATCTAAAAATGGTACAGTTGTGTTGGAAATGCCGGGTGTAAACCTGAGAAGTGGGTGGAAAGTAACAAAATCATTAATAAATGTTTGTATATGTATTATGTGAATTTCCCCTTGGGATTAATAAAGTATCTATCTATCTATCTATCTATCTATCTATCTATCTATCTATCTATCTATCTATCTATCTATCTATCTATCTATCTATGCATGAAGCAATACAATTAGCCCATAATAAAATTCATACTACGTTCCATGCTTCATGATACAATATTCCCACAATGTAAAATTTTCATTAATGTTCTGAATGTTTAGTGTTATTTATTTTCAGGCATTCATAAATCTAAACAGTGCAAACTAAACTTAAATCAGTGCACATATACACAAGTTTTAATGTAAGTTTTTGTAAGCTTGTTCTTTTTATGAAAATTATATTAACAAAAGACGTGTTGCATGTTGATTAGCACATGCAAGCAAGAATTTCTCTTTACTCTGTACACATGACAACAATTATCCTATAAACTAAAGTGCAGTGCAAACCCATCCAAATTTAAATGTATGTTTTTATTTTCTTAGTTAAAATCAAACTTTGCTCCAACAATGGCCTTCCTTTTATTCCCTGCTTGAATGCCATCCTAATCCATTAGTTGTGTGTCCTGAATGGATCTATGAAGGTCCAATAATGTTATGTTTTATTTTAAGAATAATGAGAACATCAACTCTCTGTATGAGGTTAAGACCTCTTCACTGTGAAAGTATCCAATGCAGTTGAAAACATTCACTCACTGGGAACAGACGTCTGATTTGACCAGAAAAGCAAGCACTGGGAATTTGGCTGCTTTCTCTCCACCATGCTAGAGGACTGCTGTTAAGAGCAAAGCACATTTCACTGCTGCATAATACCTGCTCTGCTGCATAATGCCTCCTTGCTATAATCTACTATTTTTAAATCAGTATAAATTGAAGGTGCATCAGTGTCTCGAGTACTTGTATATCATGAGAACTGTTCCAATACGATGATAAGTTTGTGCTTTGCCAATCCCAGTTACTGTAGTTTAGATTTGAAAGCAAGCCTTGTGAATGCCTTGGTGCATCTATGAAACAATGGTGTAATTTGCTATTCTTGTCTGAGGTTGTGCCCTGCTAAGTTAAAACCTGCAGTCCTAGCCTTCTTTCATGTGCAGTGATATCTATGTTGTGCAGCGACAACTTTCAGGATCACACCATTATATAGACAGTGAGTAACAGTTCTGCCAAATTGCACTTAGTTTAACATCTTACACCTTTTTTCTAGTTTCAATCAGAATTTTAAATCCCCTACTTTCAATGAAAAACATTTTGTTTGCCTGTGTGTTCAATTTCAGTCATGTGGTAATGTCACACAATGCAAGGCACAATTTGTATTGATAGTATTTTGTATCATGAAATTTTTTCTGATACCTTATACATATGTATTATGTATTAATTTTAATGCATGTGCTTTACATTATAAAAATCCACTGAATTAAAATGTTAAATGTGATATGATCACTGCTGTAAGACTGGTGTAGGTTGTTGTTTCCTAACCTAGCAGTATCATATATCAGCTTTGGTAGTGTTATTTTATGCACTGTGAAGTTTTGTTCTGGCTTAATAGGCTGACCATCCACCAATGGTGGCATGTACTATACTATAATACTATAAAATACTGGTATACATTATATGGTTTTATTTTTTACAGTGTTAATAACCCAGGAAAAAATAGTGCCAAGGAACCATTGATAAGTGTTTTTTTTCTGTTGTCATAAACATACCTCAGAAAAGTGGAATACAGTGGAACCTCGGTTCACGAACATCTCGGAACACATACAAATCGGTTTACGACCAAAAAGTTTGCCAAACGTTTGCATCTGTTCACGACCACACACTCGGTATACGAACAAGCCAGTTTCCCTTTCGGTTTGTACGTGTTCAGTCTCTCCCTGTGCATTTCCTGTGCAGCGAGCAAGAGAAAGAGCGAGAGAGCGCGACACACACACACAGGCACGAGAGAGAGAGACACACACACACAGGCAGCGAGAGAGAGAGACACACACACACACAGGCAGCGAGAGAGAGAGACACGCACACACACACAAGGCAGCACAAGAGAGAGACACACACACACACACACACACAGGCAGCGCGAGATAGAGAGAGACACACACAGGCAGCGCGAGAGAGAGAGCTGGACGCATAAGGTAGAGAAGGCAGTTAAAGAATGCACTGGGCTTGATTTTGTTTTACAAATTTACAACTGTTTTTGTTCATCGTGAAGTATCTGGTTTAATAAAATATTTGGAAAGACATGGAGGAGAAAAAAAGTTAAGGACTAGCAACTGCTAATCTGCTGCGATTCACAAATGATTTGGTTTTAAAATTCTTATAAAAGAGAAATCTACATTATAGGAATGATTTGACATGACAGAATGACAGCATTAGCAAGCATTAAAATTAAATAATGTGTACTGTTATCCTTGTCTTTGAAATGCAAATCCAACAACAATGGATAAGAATTTTAGTATTTTTTATGTGAACATTTTTAGTAAAATAAATGTAGGAATTGTTGCCCAAGCAACAATAACAAGCAACTGTTGGCCATCATTGAACTTCAACCTACTACAGATTTTATGAAATAATGTATTTCTTTTTTCTTATGTTTTAATATTTTTAATAAAAACAAAATCAACTTGAAACTGCTTTCATTATTCTGATAAGGTAAAGTGTTGTTTTGTACAGTGGAACCTCTGGTCACAACCGTAATTCGTTCCAAAACTTTGGTCGTAACCCAAAGTAATTTCCCCCATAGGAGTGTATGTAACTACAACTAATTCGTTCCAGACCATACGAACTGTATGTAAATATATTTTTTTAAAGATTTTTAAGCACAAAAATAGTTAATTACACCATGAATGCACAGCGTAATAGTAAACTAAATGTAAAAACATTGAATAACACTGAGAAAACTTTGAACAGAGAAAAGTAACATTGTAAGAATTTAAGCACAGGGAAAAACATGAACATTTGAAAAATCCGTAATTTAATAAACAACTAAGAAAAGGAACATTGCAACAATGCACATTACAAACCGATCACTGTAAACCCTTTTTTAAATGAATTTTAAGTACAGGGAAAACATGAACATTTGAAAAATCCATAATTTAATAAACAACCAAGAAAGGTAACATTGCAACAGTGCACGCTACAAACCGATTGTTGTAAACAGAAGTGAAGTAGAGGTTAAAATCCAATAGAAAAAAGTCTTCATTAAATACAATGAGGTTAAAACAATGCTCAAATCAGTCTCTTTTAAATCAAGCCCGGTGCATTCTTTAACTACCTTCTCGGCCTTATGCACCCAGCCCCCAATCTCTCTCTCTCTCGCTGCACAGGGAATGCACAGGGAAATCATCGCGCGTACAAACCGGAAGGGAAACTGGCTTGTTCGTCACCCAAGTGTGTGGTCGTGAACAGATGCAAAAGTTTGGCTAACTTTTTGGTCGTAACCCGATTTGTACGTGGTGCGATACGTTCGTGCACCCGAGGTTCCACTCTACATTTATTTTTCAAGTGTTCCTATTCATTAGTAAAATGCTCCTGGATTTCAGTCTGTGCTGGCAAAAAGTTTCTTAAAAAAAGACTGATCACACCTGTGTTATTAATCTCTGCAATTCCATTTTACACTTAAAGTGGGTAATCTTTTTGTTTAATTGCAACAAGAGTAATAGACTTTTCTATTGAATATCACAAAATTCAGTATTTTAATACATTCTTGCCAGAATGGTGACATGCTGCATGTTTATGGACATGCAAGTAAGAATTTCACTGTGCTCTATGCATGTGACACTACTGGTACTATACCACCACTACTACATTTTATATTTTTTGCTGATTTAAAATCTTATTAGTGTTTTCTCTGTGCACATAATAAAAGTGGTGTGACTTTAAGATTAATTTGTATTTTTAATTCCTTTATTTTAAAGTAGGGATATGATTAAAACCATTATAACTTTTAGTCGATTTGAAGGTGAAAACTGTAAAACCTAATCCCCATTTCCTCCACATCTCCCCAATCATGATGTATTTTAAAATAGTTCAGTATAGCTTCCTTGTTAAATTGCATATAGATATTATAAATGAAAATTTCACAACTGAATCAAGTTAAATTTTATAAAAGCCAAGAAACCTCAGACCTTCCTCGTTTAACATGCACTGATGATGCACACAATGAGGGCTCTTTATTATAGTAATTGTGTCCACCCAGGTACCTTTTATAACACAGATATTTATTTTTCCTAAAGTGAGCAAACATAGTACAAGAGAGTGTTAGACTGAGATACTGGAGTATGTAGTGTGGGCACACTAAGAAAAGAAGTGTCGGAACTTTCTTGGATCATGAACAAGTATTTTGAGTAAAAAGTTTTTATCATCATTTATAACAATTGTTGGTATTAGTAAGCTTTCTGCTTTAACAACTGTATTCATTGATAGCTTGGCTTGTAGCTGGGCTACTTTGTTCCCTTATATGCAGGTTGGCAGTACTCAGACTAGTATATTGCTCTTCATTTTACTTCTTTTAAAACAAATTCTAAGAATTTTTAAAACGTTGCGTGTAAAATCTAAATTTTTGCGCTGTTACAGTTTTCTGTCTCTGTTTCTTTAGAACATTAGAATAATCTAGATGAAAACAGGCCATTCAGTCCAACAAAGCTTGCCAGTCATATCCACTTAATTATTCTAAAAAAAAAAAAAATCAAGTCTACTTTTGAAAGTCACTAAAGTCCTACTGTCTACCATGCTATTTGGTAGCTTATTCCTATTGTCTATGGTTCTGTTTGTAAAGAAAAACTTACTAATGTTTGTGCAAAATTTACCTTAACAAGTTTCCAACTGTGTCCCCTTGTTCTTGATGAACTCATATTAAAATAACAGTCTCAATCCTCTGTACTAATTCCCTTCATAACTTTAAACACTTCAATCATGTCACCTATTAATCTTCTTTTGCTTAAACTGAATCGGCTCAGCTCTTTTAATCTTTCCTCATAATTCATGCCCTGTAACCATGACATGAATCTAGTTGCTCTTCTCTGGACCTTTTCTAATGTGGCTATGTCTTTTTGTAGCCTGGAGACCAAAACTGCACACACCTCACCAGTGCTTTATAAAGCTTGCGCATAACCTCTTTGGACTTGTACTCTACACACTGTGCTATATAACCTAACATCCTGTTAGCCTTCCGAAGTTGATGGCATAGAGTCCAAAATGACTTCTAAATCCTTCTCATAAGGTGTATTCTCAATTTTCAGACCTCCCAATGTATATTCAAATCTAGCATTTTTACTTCCTTTGTGTAATTTTTTACAATTACTGACCTTAAACTTCATCTGCCACAAATCTGCCCAAGCCTGTATGCTATTCAAGTCCCTCAGTAATGATTTAACAGATTCTAGATTATCTTCCAATCCACCTATTTCGGTATCATCTGCAAACGTAACCAGCTTGTTACTTATATTCCTAACCAAATCATTTATATATATATATATATATATATATATATATATATATATATATATATATATATATATATATATATATATATATATATATTAAAAATAGCAGCAGCCCTAGCACTCTTAACATCAGATAATTCTGATAGGGTTCCTCACACCATCACCCTCTGCCTCCTGTGTCTGAGCCAATTCTGCACCCATCTAAAAACATCACCCTGAACTCCCACTTCTTTTAGTTTGATGCCCAACCTGTCATGTGGCACCTTATCAAAAGCTTTCTGAAAGTCAAGGTAAACAATATCATAAGCTCTACTTTGATCATACCCTTTTGTTGGTTCCTTATAGAATTCCAGAATGTTAGTAAAACATGATCTCCCACTTCTGAACCCATGCAGAATGTTTAGAAAAACTCCTGTACTTGCCATGTGCTTCTCATTCTCATCCTTAATAAGTCCTTCCATTAATTTTCCTGTGATGCACATTAAGCTTACTGGCCTGTAGTTGCTTGGTTCTGCCTGGTTACTTTTTTATATAGCAGGATCATGTCATGCCATTTTCCAGTCCTTCGGAGTTTCACCAGTGAGCAGTGACTTCCTAAAAATATGTGTCAAGGGTTTATATATGTACTCACTAACCTGCTTAAGAGCTCGAGGATAAACATCTGGTCCTGGAGATTTGTTTCATTTCAGCCTATTAATGTGAGCAGTACTTCTTCCTCTACAATTTCCAAATCAATCAGTACCTCCTTAGTAGTCCCATTTAATGCTGGGAAGACCTCAAAAATGCCTATTTAGACCATCCACTGTTTCACTGTATGTATGTTTTAATTCTCCTTTACTATTCCTGGTGCACTTCACCTCCTTCTTGACTGCCTTTTACTACTAAAATAGTGAAAGAATCTCTTTGGGTCATCTTTCGCCTTACCTGCTATATTCCTCTCTAATAAGGAAATTAGTTTAATGAAGTCTTATCCCCAGAAATTAGAGGGTTTAATCGTCAACAATAAGTTGTAACCGCATAGTGATATAAGTTCCAAAGTAATTGGAGCATGTTCTAGATAATAACTTCATCATACATGTATTTGAAAGATTTAAGAAAAATTAAAAGGTTTTTGTCAATTATGAAATAGTTAATTCATGAACAGCTGTTATATACTGTTGAAGAGGAGCAATATGTTCTTAAATAAGGAGAAGGAAATCTCCATGGGTCTGAAAGGTTATGATCTGTCATGAAATTCAAGTTTATTGCAGCAGTTTTAGATAATACAATTGCTGCTGATGTTGACCATTCTAAGGACTGGGGACTAAATACAGTACACTGTTAAAAACTCCTGCTGTTATGTTTGTGCAAACTTATTTTAGTCATTAATTCCTTATAATCTAATGCATATATTATATGTTGCCCAAGACTATTTTAGTTTTCTTTAGTTTTCCCATTACCATAATGTGTATCTAATCCTGTAAAAAGAGATTTCCTTTTAGGTCAGGGTTCCCACTTCTCCAGTCTCACAGGTAATATAAAACAATTGACCAATCCAAATTTTTTCCAGCTGAAACTTATCCCTGATAATTGTATACCTCTCTTACAGAATATTATTGTATTATATGTGGTAACAGGAAGCTGAGAAATGAGAGTACAATTTTTGTTTAGTTTCATGATTGAGAATTTTAACATTCCAACTTACTAATTTTAATGTTAAATCAATATTATGTATTATAGAATTTGTAGTCTTATACAAACGAAGACAAATAACATCTCTATAGTTTTTAACTTTCAGGAAAATATTCCAGTTGTAATATAGGCTTTAATTGGGAAATGCAAACATGAAAATGGTTTGTAAAAAATAAAAATAAAGTAATAATAATGAAAAAAACACATTTGTGTTAAAGTATGGCTTAAATTTAAAATGCACTGTCCTGTGTTCTCTTTCTAATTTTACCCAATCATATTTGGGTTGCTCAAGCTAATGTTATATTGTAACTATTGTATATTACTTGAAAACAAGCTTCATCAGTGTTATTTTTTTTTTTGGATTTCACAACCTCTATTCAAATTTGTTTTCACTCGAATCCAGTTCATTGTCAGATTCTGTTCTGGTTTTGAAGATTAACAGAGATTAGTTTGCTTAGCTTTATCTCTCTTTCCTCAGGAGAGCTAAATGTATAGCTGTGGTCAGTGTGCAGAACTCTCCTTTTAGCTTTTGTTTAATTTGATTATAAGAGGCCTTTTTTTGTAGCTATGAAAAAGTCCAGAAAGATCTAAATTTGATTATTTTCTGAGAATATTTCTTTCTTCTCTCTAGCATGAAATAACACCTTTTTCCTGGAGTTTATCAGATTTGACAAAAGAAAGCCCTTGGTGAGAGTGTGCTAATTAAGCAATATACTTATTTGACTTACAGTTTGTCAGTAACAATATCATTAAATATTTTTATTAAAAAATCGGAGATGAATTTGTGTAGTGTTACCAAATTTAGACAGAATCCTTCATTATACCAAACAAGTTGATTTTGATCTTAATTATACTTATATATATATATATATATATATATATATATATATATATATATATATATATATATATATATACATAGAGAGAGAGAGAGAGAGATTATTGTTTTTACCCTTACGGTATGCTATTATTGCAGTGTTTGACACACAGTTCTCTATCTAATCAATCACTTTGTCTTTGAGTGCAATGAATGGACAAGTACTCTGAACCAAGTGAGCTTATCATTATGCATATGCATACAATAATTCATCAAGAATATAGTAAATTATATTTAATTAGATTATGAAGTGCAATACCTAAAACCTCATTTTAATATTTCATGTACACTAATTCAGCAAGGGCGGCACGGTGGCGCAGTGGTAGCGCTGCTGCCTCGCAGTTAGGAGACTCGGGTTTGCTTCCTGGGTCCTCCCTGCATGGAGTTTGCATGTTCTCCCCGTGTCTGCATGGGTTCCCTCCGGGCGCTCCGGTTTCCTCCCACAGTCCAAAGACATGCAGGTTAGGTGGATTGGCGATTCTAAATTGGCCCTAGTGTGTGCTTGGTGTGTGGGTGTGTTTGTGTGTGTCCTGCGGTGGGTTGGCACCCTGCCTGGGATTGTTTCCTGCCTTGTGCCCTGTGTTGGCTGGGATTGGCTCCAGCAGACCCCCGTGACCCTGTGTTTGGATTCAGTGGGTTGGAAAAAGGATGGATGGATAATTCAGCAAAAGTAGTTGCTGCAGCCAGGTAGTTGGGTATAATCTAATTACCATAAATCTATCACTGTGAATATTTTTTCTGCATCCTTTTGATTATAAAACTTATAATAACCCATATAAAATTCTGAACAGCTTGTTCATCACTATTATTCAATTTCACCTTGTCAGATCTGATGCTTGTGAACAACAGTGGGCGCTTTTGCCTTCAGTTGCTTTTGGATAATAATGCCTTTCTTATTCCAAGGCTACAGCTTTTTATTATATAAGTAATGTCAGCAACAGTTGTCAAAGAGTTATTGGGTCTCATTTTATCAGGCTCAAGGTGTAGCTCTGCTTGTATATTATCCACAAAAGCAGTTTGGTTCAGAGATTTCAAAATGTTTCATTATTTTTATGCAGGTATGTGTAGTGTAGTTATTGCATACTTTTTTTTAATTGCACTTATGCCATCTGTTATATGTCGGGGTTACACAACAAAAAAAGAATTGTGCAAAGCATATATTATTTAAAGAATGCAGAATTACTGAAATACAGAGCATTGCACAATGCATGTGTCAGGTCTGCTTAGAAAGCAGTTTTCAAAATTTTCAGAATATCAACTGAAATCCCAAGAATAAAATGTGCTGACACCAAACATCAGTGTAAGACACATCCGAGTCCAAAATAAGCTTAGGCAAAAAATCAGAGGCAGTCATCTACAACTTCAAGTGATGTTCTACATGCTGCATGCATTTAAGAAGTGAGAATTTAAACTGGCATTAACCTTTCAGTTTCCTTTTTTATTTCAAAGTAGAAATGCGTTAAACCTTTGTTGTTACTTGGATGACTTGCTGAAAGAGTCAGAATGAAGGCAAATATAAATCTAGCATAACAACATTCTCAAACCTTCTTAATCCAGTTTTGGGTCATATTAATCATCCTTAATAGTATTGTATTGTTTTAGATTAAAAATTATATATTGTTTTGTTTACAAGTACTCTCACAGCTCTGTATCTATATGAAGCTGCAACAATGCCCCATTATTTTTTCATTTCCCTATTTGATATAAGCTACTTTTATTTAAATATGTAATTGGTTTCATTTGTCAGCTGTTGGGCACCTGTCCATCACAAGGACCACTTGCACACACTCTCACTCACATTCAAGGTCAATTTAGAGTCACAAATTAACTAAACCTTCACACCTTTAGGATGAGGAAGGAAAACTGGAGCACTCATTTAACTTATCCATGTGATCACAAACAATGTGTGTGTTCCACACAGACATTTACAGACAAATTAAAAAATATGATACAGTCATTGGCAGGTTTTCTTTTTTACCATCTCAGTAAGATTAATGTTGAGTTCTTATCAACTATATTTTTGTGATCTTTCATAACCACATGATATCCTTCGCAAAACCAAAACTTGTTTTACCCTAAGGTATGTGTAGGTTCCTTTAGCCAGCCTTGTCAGAAACATCATTCCTCTATGAAAACTATCATTCAAAATACTTTTTGAAAATCTTATTTCTTATTCAATTCAACAGTTTTCAAATACATTTTAGAAGTGCAGGTTTAGCCCATTATTGCTCACTTCAAAGTAGAACTATTTCTTTGTGTAAATAGTCTGTTGTGTTTATCTTAACCAATATGAACATTATTTTTGACTGCTTAACTTTTTATTATAAATATAAAATATTTTAATTTTGATGGTTGCAGATTAATTTTGAATTAATGTGATCATCATTTTCTTTTTGCTGTCCCATTTTTTTAAATCCTCACCTGCAGATTAAAAATATACCAAAGAGCACTTATATTCAGAATGAAATGTATATTCTATTTGTTCTAGGCACTGTGCATAGCCCCTTAGAGCATTACTATGTTAAATAGTACCAGAAGATAGTAGAAAGAAAAAAGGATGATAAACAGTTGCAGTTTGAACTTCGTATTCCCATTTAATGACATCTACTAAAAGACCATCTGTTTTTTGTGTTAATGTGAACATTTAATTTGTCTTACTCATCAGAGGCCAGCACATGATGAATGTCAACAGACATAAATGTCATTGTCATTGTTCTCATGCATCTAATTGATTAACTGAGTATTTGTGGTAATTGAATAATTAACTGTGGGAACTGAATGGTTGTTGCACATTTAATTTGATTTAGAGGCCATATCAGTTCTTTGATTATTGAGTACTGAAATGCATTCAAGAAAACTTATCAAGCATAAAGGAGAAAGTTCAGCGATATTATAGTTCCAGAGATGAGAAAACATTCAAGCAGATAGTGCTATAGTCTCACTCTGTTTGTGTCTCAGTTTTGTTTAAAGAGAAACGTTCATCTTTATGAAGTGATTTCACCAAATTTTGAAGTTAAAGTAAAATGAAAAATAGTATGTTTAAAAAGTGTGCCACCTATTTTCCCATGTTCAAAGTTCAAGTGAACTGCCATACATACTCAGACAAATGAGATGGTTACCTTGTCTTAAATAGACTAGGTATGGTAATATAATATGACCAGGAGATTTTAAATACAGCACAAACAGTGAATCACACAGTTTATATGTAAGAAAAACATATCAGGTACACTGTTGCAATTGTCAGTACAGGCAGCTGTTAAGTACCTTGAGGGCCTGTGGGTCAAAAATGTCCCTGAATCTAGTGATGTGAGTTTTGATGGTCATGTTCCACTTGCCCGATCTTTAATAATAATGTTACCTTTACCTCACCACATTCTGCCTTGCTTGTGTTCCTGAGTTAAGCAAGTGCTATACCAGAATACTATATAGCCATGATGATGGATTCCACTGTGTACTTACAGATATTGGTGAGCATTGATTGGGGCATCTGGGGTTTCATCAGGAATCTAAGGCTGTAAAGACATTGGTAAGCCTTCTTGATGATACATGAAGTATTCTGTGCCTACTTTAGGTCTTTAATAATGGTGATTCCAAGAAATTTAAATCTGCTCAACCTCTCCACAGCATTCTCTATAATGTAGACTGGAGTGTGATGTACTTCCTGCTTCCTGAAGTCTGTTACTGGCTACTTGATTTTACTGAAATTAAGTGTGACAGTTTTGTCCTGGCACCACTGTGTCAGAAGACAAACGTCTGTAAATATCTTTCTCATTATTTCTGGTGATCAGGCCTTATGTTGGTGATGATGTTGTCATTGGCATATTTAATATTAATATAGATTTGGAGCTGTATCTGACCATGCAGTCATGAGTGAGCAAAGAGTACACATGGGGTCTAAGCATACAAAGATGTACCTTTTCACATACTTGAACTGTGCCTACTGTATCATGTCAACAGACAGGTTTCAAATTGTCAGGTCAATGAATAAAGTTTTGTTGAAAACAGATAATACATTATACTGTATGCAGTACCGTATCCTCTTCAGCACAGTCAAGAGGAGGTGCCAACTGCACATGCTTGATCTGTAACCAACATTAGTCATTACCTCATGTCTGATTGTCTCAGTTTGAATCCCCTTGTTTATTTCTATTGTTTTGGATTTATACTTTTGGTTTCTTTTTATGATTTTCTTTTCCTAATTTCTACCATACATTAAAAAATAACAATTCATTAATCTGTTATTTTGACACTGTTGTTAGGATAGGAGTTATTCTGCAATATGTCACTCATCAGAGAAGATATGTATTAATTACATTTCAATTTATTTCAGATTGAGTTAACACTTTTACTAATCGATTATGATAATGTTTTATATAAGTTAAACATAATGATACCAGCCTTTTGCTTAATGTATAATACAGTATAGTGCTAGTTGTTTTTATATATAAACTAGGTAGTAGCTTAAACAGGCTATTTTAAATGTCTTTTGAAAATTTGTAAAGTATATATATTACTACAGAAGTGTTTAGAACCCCCCCCCCCCCCTTTCTGACAATATGAAATGCTATATATGAATCATGGAAGTACTGCTAGTAAAATTAATGATGCATTGGACTGTACTATATAGCATCCTCTTTACCATTGGCAATGAGTTCAAAAGTATCACTGAACTGAAACAGATGCC
The DNA here is from genome assembly GCF_900747795.2 of Erpetoichthys calabaricus. Taxonomy (NCBI): domain Eukaryota; kingdom Metazoa; phylum Chordata; class Cladistia; order Polypteriformes; family Polypteridae; genus Erpetoichthys; species Erpetoichthys calabaricus. The sequence goes on along the minus strand of NC_041396.2, from coordinate 173,313,492 downwards.
TATGTTTTTCATTCTTGAAATAAAAATAACTTTGCTTTTTGGTAATATACAATGAACTGTCAATCATAGACTGTCCTTTAATTAATTTTCTGCCTTAATAAAGTTCAGGGTCATTGTGTGAGTGAGTGATTATGGTATTGGTTTCCATTGGTGTGCTGTAGTTGACATTGCATGATACACCAGTCTCTGTTTGTGTAATAAATATAAAATATTTTCAAGCCAATTTGATCGCGTTCAGAGTTGTGGAGCAGGAACTTACCCTGGGACCATCAGGCAAAAGCCAGGAATCAACCCTGTTAGAGCAAGGCACAGTAATGTAAGCACACTGCAGTTCAGAACTAGGAATTAACCTAACTTGAATGTATTTAGAAATGGGGGAGAAAAATCTGAATATGTCGTGGAAAAGCCATGTAGGCACACAAAGAACATGTAAACACCACACATACAACAGTCAGGCACAGTATTGAAACTCGAGACTCTGCATCTGTGTGGCAGCCTGTTCACTAAGTACCAGGAAATAAATATACTGTACAAACAACAGTAAACCAGTAAGTTGTCTTTTATAGTATAAACCCCAAATTCACCAGTTAACTAAGAGATCAAGTAAATAAAGTGGACTGTAATTGCCATAGTAATATAAAAATGTTACATTGTCATTTCTGTACTAATTTTTTCTGGTTCAGGGTCATAGAGGTTAAAGTTACTATGTCTTTTTGTTTCTCTTGTAAACTTTGACATTGGAACCAATCGAGTGTGCTATGCCAAAGCTATAGTAATTGTATATATACAGTTTTTAACCATTTGAGTTTATGGTTCCTGTCATCTATATTGTTGCTATGGTTCTCTTGTACTTGATATTTTTAAGCTGTGTAATATAGTTCATTTGAAGGGTACTTTTTAAAATTTTGATAATTTAAAAAATGTTCCATGAAGACAGCTGTGATACTTGAACATGTAGAATCTGTACTTTCAAAAGATAACTTTAACTATTTTTGAATGTTCATGAAAAATAATTATTTTATTTATCTGAGTATATTATATATTCTATATATATTATACATAAATATATTATGTAATTATATATTTCATCATTCTTATTTTTTATGTCAACAGTTTAAAGGCCAGTATGTAGCAGTTTTGAGATTTACCTGGGTATCCTTCATGGATTATTTACTTCTTTATTGATATCTTTTTGTTTAGCTTATTATGGTTTTACACTTTCCTGTTGTTCTGAAGCCTCATTCCCAGTCACATATATTTCATATTTTAGGTAGAGCTTCTGCTTTCATATTTGATTATTACACTCAATTCTGTGAAGCCATGGGGAAAAATAAAATTGTTTCATTGTACATTGTGTAAATACTGATTAATGAAATCCAAATAGGTTCATGAACATTTCTTTATAATTTACTTAGATGCATAATATCTCTTATCATTTCAGTGCTTATCAAGAAAATTCAAATATTGAATCTGAAATGGCAGCTGCTTATTTGTTTGTTTATTTTGTTGCTAGAAATATAAGCCTGGAAGATGTGATGAAATATTGAAGTGGAAACCACCAAGTCATAACTCTGTTGACTTCCGGCTTAAAATAGCAAAAGTAGGAGGGGAAGGGTAAGTAGACCTGAAGTGATTTAAAAGCATAATTTTTTCTCATTGCTTTTTCCTTATTTATAAAAGTGAGGGCAGACAGCACTAGATTGATTGGCTTTATTTTACTTTTTCCATCTAAAAATGAAAAGTCCTAATGTTTTCTGAAGATAGTACATCAATAAAGTGATTCATTGTAATATAGGTCAGTAAATGGTTTAAAGTATGTATTGGAAAAGTGCATTTTTTTATCTTTACTTTTTTGTCATTGAATTAAGGTAGTGTTTTAAGATAATGCTCAAGTGTTCCTTTGACGTTAATTTATGCAAACCTATGCAAATCCTACAAGCTGCTGAATTTGTGTTCCTTTTTATTCCACTGCATTAAAAATTGTTGTTTAGTTGCTACTAAATCAGATTATAACTTCACAGTGGCCTGAAATCTTGCTTCAAAAAATGAATCTTTGTTGTCTGAAAACACCTTCCTTTGGCCGAGCCTGTGGGATTACAGCTGGTCAGTGGGAAGATATTAAAATCTATGGTCTTCTGATTATGCCTATGTCTTGAGGGGCTGGTAAGGTTTTGTTGAACTGATGTTGTATTTTAAGCTGTGCTGACCTGCATTGTCAGTCCATCCTTCATGGTTATATGACTTAGCATCTGATTAGCAACTAAGTGTCCTGTTTAGCCTATTATAATGACATCCCATAGTTAAGCAGCTGTTCATTATACACAGCCGAGCTTTCACCACTAATGAAAGCACCAAAATCATCTCAAAACCAAGGCAGCTTAATGAGACACAATACCTTTTTTTAACACTTTAACCTTCCTTATTAATGCATAAGTGTCTCCTTCTAGCTGTTCTTGCTAATTAGGGGTTGAGCAGGTCTAGCATGGCTGTGCATATCAGTTTGCTGATTTTTGATTTGTTTTTTGTTGATAAATTTCAACTTAGTATATTTTTATTGTGAACACTTTATAGTGGACTTGTCACTTAACTTGTCCTTTTCAACCAGAATAGCAAGATAGGCATTCTGCTGTTGTGCATCAAATAGATTATTTTACTGTGCTGTATGTACTATCAACTCATCTAATTCTGGACAAAATCTTGGAGAGAGTTTGGCAGTCCAGTCATTTCTGACAGATTAGATACAGTCCTGAACTTTCTCCATTTGGAGTACATGGACCTTTGTGAAGTTTAGTGAGGCAAAAAGTGGTTTTGTATCACTTTCCAGAGTGACATCAAAAACTGTTTGAATTGTGGCATGATGCATTTCTATAATTTCTTTGCTGTCATTGTTTGATATGATATTAAAGACCAAACTTTGCTGGATTTGTGTTGGACTGTGATGGAGTAAATCAAGACCTATTCTTGGAAGTATTTAGGCAGCTGGCATGTCTTTCATTTTCTTACACTCAAAGCCAATGGTACAATTTGGCATCTTAGCTGGATGTGCTTGCTGTGCGTTCAGACTATTCTGCTTATAAATAATGTGATTTTTAAGTCTTTCTCCATTTATTTTTTAGTTGAAGCATTATTAAATAATTGGTTTTAGCAATGAAATGACTTAAATAGTAATCATTACTTTGTACAATTGAATACATTTTCAGAAAATTATACTAAATCTTTGAAGTTAATAAATAAAGAGAAGTGAGGAAGGTTTGCTGTCATTTCTTTTTTTTTTTTTTTTTTGCAACCCCAGAGTCTGAAATATAAAGTGCAGGACTAGTCTTACTGCCTGTGGTTTGTGTATTTCATTTGAAGTCATCTTTCTTAGAGGTCACTAAAGCAAATTATTTAACCAACAAATGTGTCGATATTAGAATGACGCAAATCCTAGCCAGTGAGTTTCACAGTCACTGGGCATCTAATTATTCAGATCTATCAATATAGGACTGTGTGGGGAAATACAGAAATTCTAGTCACCTTAGACTGTGCAGAACATTGTGTTTTTGGTTTACTTTTCTGTCTTTCTCAGCCAGCTAACATAACGGCGTCCTGAAGCTTGTATCCTCTCAAGCTGTTCTTTGTGTACTAAGCTCCCTGTTTGGGGTTTTTTACTCCTGTTCACAATTTTCAGCCATTCTATAATAATCTCTTAAAGCTGAAGAGTATTTGTTTTCACACTTTACAGCTCATCTCCCATTGCTGTGCCCTGAATTGCTTACAGGGCTAATTCATCCAGTTGCTGTATACTTGGAACAGGTTATGTTTTCACTTAAAGTCACTCACCAGTGCTGTACCTGCATTGATGCTCATATTCCCATGACAAAACATAAAGTGGGCCCAAGTCATAAGAAAGATATGTGTTCATGTCCTCTTTTGCACCAGCCAACTCATACAGTAAAGTGGGGTACTTTTGCAAAGCTCCTCAACATAGTAATCAGTGGCTTAGTTAAGAGTGTACTTTTTAAAATGCTAATCAATATTACGCATCCATCCTCTTGTCAAACCCAACTTAATCGTATTACAGTGCTTTGGGGAGCATAAACATATCCTGACAACACTGACAGAGGAGAGATTCTGAGTATATTGGGAGAAGGATGCTAAGGATAGAGCTGCCAGGGAAGAGGAAAAGAGGAAGGCCTAAGAGAATGTTTATGGATGTGGTGAGAGAGAACATGCAGGTGATGGGTGTAACAGAACAAGATTCAGAGAACAGAAAGATATGGAAGAAGATGATCTGCTGTGGCAACCCCTAGCAGGAGCAGCTGGAAGAAGAAGAAGAAGACATGTACATATATCGTATTAATTGGAAGACGCACTTGAAGCCCTGAAATCCTAAATACATTTTATGTTAGCACGTATTAACAAATAGAGCAGCTCATTTAATCGATGATGTAGACAAGCCTAATAGACACTTCGTTTGAAACTTGCCTCAGTCTTTAATTTCTGCAGCTGTTGTTGTCACTGCCAATGTGCAGGTATATTTAAGTTGCTACGTGCGAAGTGGTTTCACCCGCAATCATGAACTGTGTCCACCAGTTACAGAATGGATTGATGTGTGGATAAACATGTGTAGATGTGCTCATTACAATCAAAGAACGAATGTGAAGCTTCCATTCCTTTATCAGGACTATGTAGGACACTGTATTAATAGCAATTAATCCATCCTGTCATTTCATCTGTTTTAGGAAATGCGTGACAGTTACAACTTACAGCCGAGGCTGCTGAGCACATCTTATTACACTGATGCACGAATCTCTTTCTTAAGTAACTCGTAAAGGGATAAAATTGGCAATAACAAAATCCTGTGTGTGCCTGTGTGTTGGCTTTTTCTAGCGGATCGGAGTGCAGCAGGATTCTGACGTGATGATTGCCTGATGACGCCCAAACTAGTGTTATCCAATTATAAGCGTGCATACAAGTTTTTAAAATTGCACCACTGCGTTCATGCTCGTTATTTGTTGGCGTACCTTGTCATTTGTAATAGTGATGTGCAAAGAGCTTTGTATCACTCAATGTCCAGTTCTGTGTTTGTAACATTTTTGTTTTGTTTAGTTTTAGTCAACAATGATTTTTAAAGCATTCGTCATAGTTTTCATCATTAAAGGCACATTTTTATTTATTTATTTTTTTTTTTTTTCATTTTTGTCACAGAGAAAAATGTCATTGATGAGTATTTTTATTCTTAGTTTTTATCAACAGTATCAACAGTGGCATGTATACTTTTGGAACAACATACCTTATATATGAACAAATGAAATGAAATCCACAGTGAAGTATTCCATTTTGCAGCAATGGGAAATATGCTGAAATCCATAAAATAACAGCTTGATAAAAAATAACAGGCAGAGTAATATAAAATCTCTAATAAAAATTGTAAATTAAAACTTACTTAGTAAAAAATATTTAAAAATTGCAACGATATCTGCTGTAAACAAAACTGTGCCGTATGAAGGGAGTATTTCATACGGAAGCGTATTAGGGCCAAAGAGAAAAAAAAAATACAGACACAGTGAAGAAAAAAAAGTGTATGTCGAGAATAAAGTCATTAAGCCGACTTTATTCTTGACATTTCCACTTTAATCTCAACACTTATGTTGAGATTAAAGTCAACATGTCGACTTTATTCTTGATGTTTCCACTAAAGTCAACATGTCAACTTTATTCTCGTAATTTATTTTGTCATTAAAGTAGAACAACATAATCTTCATCTTAAAATCAATGTTTCATTTACTGGATTTTCTCAAACCCCGTCATAAGTAATATAGCACATTAAAGGCTTGATGTTAAGTGTTCCCCGATCCATGTTAATCACTACGTGCTTCTTAAACTGACTTCCTCTTGCACTGAGAGGAGGCACAGGCAGCGATCACCACACAGAATACATTAACTTCATGATATTACAGCTCTCTGAACATTTAGAATTCTAAGGTAAATACTTGATATCATTTTCATGATAAAATGCATTAAAGCATGTATTAAACATAAATGTTTTTCATATGAAGACCATCAAAAAACATAATTGCACACGTAACTTTGCACAACACCTTGGTGAGCTCTGTAGGCCCTGCTGTTTCGTTGAAGGACATGTGTAGGGCAGATTCACTGGCAGGATGACACCCAACCTGTTGCTGCAGCCAAATGGTGCCATCTTTCGCCTATACACCTGGTGTAGCTGCGTTGTTCTTGTTCGTGACTGGACATTTCTTGCAGGGAGGACTTCTGTTCTGTTTCTCTGATGTAGAACTCTCATCGTAGTGTCAGATCGGGGGGAGCGTGAACGTGACTGAGAGAATAAAACTTAATTTAAAAAAAAAAAAAAAAAAAGCTAACCTTCACAAGTACCATACATTTACACCGGCTGTTACAGACTCAAATCAAATGTATGTTTTTATTGTATAATAGTAACAATAAGAGCAGTTCACTACTCAAAACGGTAATTCTGAGAAGCAGGCAGATTCAAACCTGCGACCTCTTGATTATGAGTCAGCAGTTCTTACTGCTGCACCACCCAAGCGGTCATGTCAGCGTCGTACCATAACCCAATTTCTTTTTCTTCGGTTATATTCTTGAATAAACGTATTGATATTGAAACGTACGTATATTGATTTTGAAATCTTAGAATTGTATTGTAATTGTACACCCTTTATAGCATGTTTATATAGGGTTTATTTTTGTGACTGTAAATTGGCCTAGTTCGAGTGAGTGCAGATGTGAGTGTGCACTCTATGACGGACTGGACTGGCTTAGTTCCCATTTTGTCACTATTCTGCTAGGATAGACACTAGTCCTCCTTGACCCCTAATTGGATAATTCAATTCAGTTTACTGCTGTGTATGGAGATTCACTAAACAGCAACTCCGACAACTTCCACATATTAACAGCAATGATCATTTTTTTCAGTTTTGCTGTCTTTGCATTAATGGACTTGGACTGGAATTACTGTGGCAATATTGTTAATTATATTGTGTTTCCAACTTTTATTTTGCATTGCTGGCTTTTACTACTTAACTGTCCACCAATCCATCACTACTTGAAATCACTCTATCCAAACGTTAGTCTGTTCAATGTTCACATTGAAACCCCCTATTCTGGATCCATAGCCAAAAAATTTAAGCAGCAGGCATAACAGTTCAAATTGCCTGCCTGTCCATAAAAGATTAAGAGCATGCTGTAGACAGTCAGTTCTTAGGGCAATGTTTTGTGCTTTGGCTGTTTAAAAGTTTTTTTGCCTTTGATTTTTCACTATTATTTTTGCCCCATTATTAAATGAAAAACGTTTAAAAACAAAGTTGACAAGAAGAGTGTAACTGCCACTCCACCCTCTCCTCCTTTAACCACTGTAAGACGCTAGGGCTCACTGTTGCCCCTTTAACCCCAACAGACAGATGCTCAGGACACAAAGTAAAAGCAATAAGAAATGTTTAATTGCTTTTCCTCTTATTAACAGTGCCCTCAAGCACCACGGCCACCAATAAACAATGAAATGATCAACACAATACAATTCTCTTTGTCCTCCACACTTTCCAGCAAGCTTTGTCCACCTCCACCAGACTCTGACTCACCTGATGGGTTTTCAGCAGTCCTTTATATAGTTCCTCCCCCGGAAGTGCTTCTGTTCTTTGTCCCACATGACTTGCCAGCACTTCCGGGTCAGCTGGAGAATTCAAGTGCTTTTAATCAGCCCGGAAGTACTTCAGGGCTTCCACCTTCTTGATCCACTAGTACTTTCAGGCTATAGGGAAAGCGGGACTCCCTAAGTCTTTTGAGAGCTCCCCCTGGCGGCAGCCACGGCAACCAACAGGGCTGAGAATCCGAACTCCAAGTCTCAGGATGCCTTGTGGGAATCCGGGGCACCACTACACTTCAGGGAAACTGCCATCTAGTGTTTTGGGGGAGATAGTGTCGACAAGTAGCGGCCTTCCCTTATCCTTCCATTCCAGGGGCATCCCAGTCGGGTTGAACTGCCAGCCATCTCCCACACCACCCAAACTCAGTTCAGTGTTTAAGTCAGTAAGTAACTGTTCTTTTAAATTTACCTTATTTTATTTTGGTACATGTTACAGCCATTGATTTAGTGGTATAATTGTTTATTTATATCAGAGTACATTCCCATTCCACAATTTTCATCATTTTGGCTCTATATGCTGCCACAATGGATTTGAAATAAAGCAATCATTATGTGATTGAGTGTAGACTTTCAGCTTTAATTTAATTTAAGTGGTTAACAATTGAACCCCCTGGAAATGGGAGGGCTATGCAGAAAAATAGCTCTCATTCCTAAATAGCTCATCCGATAAATTAAAGCTGAAATTGTACAATTCAGTCACATCTTACTTAATTTCAAATCCATTGTGGTGGTGTACAGAGGCAAAAATATGAAAATTGTGTCACTGTCTAAATATCTATGGACCTAACTGTAAGTTTGGACTAAATAAGTGCCTACTGAATTTGTCTAAGCAACAGGGACTTAACTGTTATATCAAGGCAGAATTAATACTTCAAAGTCACCATCTCCATTGAAAATACCCCCACCAGGCACACACGTATACTTACAAATTTTGAACATCACATATTAAAAAAATAAATCAGGTGCAGTAATTAAAGTAGAAAATATCCAAAACTTTATATCAGACCAACATCACCTTTCTTTTTTATTTTTTCATGTATTGCAATGAATGTAACAAACCGATGAATGCAACATCACATCTGCTGAAATTCAACTTTTGTTTTGATGTTGCAGTTAACAAACATTAAACATTTTTAAAAGGCTTAAGCCTCTTTGTGGTAAAAAGGTGGTATGTAACTGAGTGCTTTGGGGACAAATAAAGTAAAGACCAGAGAGGGGTCCTTGCTTTGGGTTTGTCTTTGTTTCGTGCATTTTATCTGCTGCAGCTGCCTCATTGTCTGCCACATTGTTGGTTGTTCATGTCAATGTTGGAGACTCTGCAGGACTGGACTGCACATTAATGCTAATGCCGCTAGAGGTGGTGATACTAACATTCTCTTAACTGTCTGTAAGGTCATTCTCATTAGTCTCAACTGTATTATTTGTGGCTTGCTCAAAGTATCTATTCAAATGATTATTGTATTTACTTTTCTAAATTCCTGGTATAGTTTTCAGCATGACCTGGTCTTTTTTATCTATCTATCTATCTATCTATCTATCTATCTATCTATCTATCTATCTATCTATCTATCTATCTATCTATCTATCTATCTTATTTATTTATTTATTTATTTATTTATTTATTTATTTATTTATTTATTTATTTATTTATTTATTAACTTTTCTTTCACTGCCCCTCTGGGCTCCTGTTTTGAATAACCATCCATATGGGCATTATAAAACATCAAATGTATGATCTCATAACAGTACTCTATGAGACACGTACTCTGATCTTACCCCACTCATACCAACCAACTAAGATTCATGTTTTTCTTTTAAACACTTTTTAGTTATGGATATGTTAGATAGGTTTATGATCATGAGAATCAAGTGGAGCAGAGGTGTGCATTCGATAGCTAATGTTTGTGTCTGGACTGTCAGTGAAAGTGTGGACTTTTCCTGTTATTAGGTATTTTTTCTTTCACATATGTATGCTAAGGCTCCTTTCGAGTAGGGCCACAGGGTACACACACAACTCACCCTGTTGGTAGATCTGGCCATGCATATTATAGTGTTCACTATTGAACCTCACAATGTTAGACTTTATCTATTTATTGAAATAAGGATCTTACTAACTGAAATTAGAAGTTAGATGCCATCTGGGGTTAGTTTCTAACATTGCTATTAATAATAACCATATAAACTGTTTAACTATTTTTCTTTTTAGTTTTATTGGCCTCTGTGACTGTTCCTTAATTTTGTGGTTCACAGAAAATCCACATCCCCATCCCACAAAATTTACTGTGGAAGCCTATGACTATGATGTTTTAACAATAGGTTACAAACTATACAACATATCTTACTATATGTATAGTGTGTGTGTATATATGTATATGTATATATACATATATATAATAGTGAACAAAACAAAGCAGAAAACAATTATGAAGATTTGGGGTGTCCACCCTGTATATTATAAGCACCACCAACAATGTGCAGAGTGGTCAAGATAGGCCTGACTAGGAGAGGGAAGGCTTGGGTTTTATAGGTGAAGTACAGGAAGGGGTGGGATCTCAGGCGAAAGTGAGGTCTGCAGGGGGGCATGTTGTAGCAGCGGAAGTAGATGGAGTCTTAGGTAGGTTTTCCTTCTGGTGTTCTGTGGAAGAGAGAGAAAAGGCATTAGTACTGTTCATCAACCCCTGGCTGTGCATGTTACTCCCAGTTAAGCCCTTAGACTGCCTCCTATGCACACATGTGTGACAATATATACTGAAGGACATTAACATTATAGTTGGCCATTTGATGAATGAGGAAAGAAAAGAAAAACCTCTGTTCCAGTCGACAGCATTCCTGGAGAAAATAATTTAAAAATAAATAAATAAATAAACCTCAGGTGGCCAGCAGACAGCTATAACGTAGGAAGTAGAAATCCTGATGACCTAAGACAAATGACTGCCCTTCCCATGTTAGGCATGTTGAAAAGTATAATAAAGGCAGATCAAATCCTGCTGTTATTAAATGCTAAGGTTCCCATTATATCTGATGTCAAACTATGATACATGGAAGAGAAGCAGAATATAGGAGGGGAAGTAAGTGTTCATTATGATTTCCAAACTTTTATTTTTTTAAATGACTAATGAAAATGAGTAGCTATAACTTGAGTATGGTAGACTTAAGAAATGAGTTTTCATCCCTAATGTAAATGTTTAAGACTGATGGGGCATACCTTATGCAAACTGATGGATTGTTCTACAGGTTTAATGAATGAATGGATGGCTTTAGCTAGATCAATTTTTTTAAGGCAGATTTTGTCTGTTGAGCACTATGATAGATAATAAATACATAAATACTACTTTTTCATTCACACCAATAGCCATTCATCAAAAATATTCAACATCATCAAGTTGTTTTACATAGGGAGCAGTTTGACCTAAACTGGAATGCCAAAAAAAAACAGAGCAGTCATCTTAACATCATGACAAATCACAATAAATATAGTATTTATTAAAGATTTGGATAAAAAAAGAGCCCAGTAGTAAGTGGTTAATTTAAAAGCAAAAGTTATCATGTTTGTCAATTTTTTTCCAGCCTTTCTGTTAAGGAAATATAAATATGTATGTAGTAAGTATTATAATCTTTTGACAACAGTCCATCCTTCTTTTCCATTTACATAAACAGAATAAACACCTGGTCAGAGTGTCCAAAAACTGTGCACTGAGTCGGAAAAGAAAATGCATCTGTGAATTGGTTTATGGTTTGGAATTTAACACTTTTTGCCTTTTTAGGAACATTTAGGCTATTTGTGTTAATTCTGTCAATCAGTTTGTGATTAAGTGCCTGCCTAATTCAGATTCACAAAGAACATTACCATTTGCTTCACAAACCTTTGCTGGACATGCCAGTCCTTTTATCGCTGACTGGAATAAAAATACAGGCTCACGAAAGATTCAGAGGCTAAATGATTATATGAGTAAGACTTGCAGGACTTGGAAAATCCATGCAGGAGACACTCCTTTGCTGAGATAAAAATAGTGCCTCTAAATGGCAGTAATGTAACAATCTGCCCCACTCCGCTTTCCTTTTATTATAATTTGATATACAAGTTAGCATTATAATTAATATCTTACTGTACATCAATTAAAAGAATGATTAGAAAATTCAGATTTTATTCTAAACTGTGGTAGTAGAAAATTGCACCATCATAACTCATTGTGTTACTGAATTACCTAAGATTTTTGTGAATTCCCTGCCTTTATTGGAAATCAGCTTTAGAATACAGAATGCAAGTATCCAACTTGTCTCGGTGAGCAAATAATTAAGCAGCATGTGAAGAAAGTTTAGAGATGTGTTTAGAGTCTCATCAAGCAGCATTCATGCAAGTCTTTCTATTGTGTTGAAGCTGGTATTGCAATCTACCTTGATTTGCCTTCAGCTTAAGTATGTTAAAGATTTGAAAAGAGACATCTTGGTTTTTTCATAAAAAAGAACTGCAATCAATCCAAAATCAAGTTTCAAGCATATACTCTACGAATTCTTTGAAATTGTATGTTTTTATGTAAATTATAAGTTCTTCTTTACTTCAACTCCAGCATGCTGATCAGAATTTTAAAATGATTTTACCTAGTTTTTAGTAATTGTAGTTTTTACAGTTTTTCCTTCTCTATCTGCATCTTTCTGTGCATTTGACATCCTCCTGTATCTTTTTCAAACTTGTTTACATTTTCATTTAGGCTAACAAATTCTCTACCAAGTCTGCGAAGAAGTTATACTTCTGTACAAAATGACTTTGGTTCTCTTACTTTGAACCATAGTACTGTTACTGTTTGACTGACTTTAATGATACTGTAGGTATTGCTTTTTGCATCCTGAATGAAGACTGTATCATGTTGAATTTTAGATGAATTAATAATGATTTCCTAGAGCCACTACTGGTAATCATTGCAATCATTCCACAAAGTACTCAGCTGACATCTGTTTTCATTGGGTACCTGCCTCAAAATATACACTTCTGTGCTTCCATTAATCCATAAACACACATACACTGGCAGATAAAAAATGGGCCTTTCTCAGGGAACAACTAATAGGTTTCAAACTACAGATCTTCTGCAGCAACTAAAGTAAATTAAGCCTTGCAAGTTAACGCAAGTGTCTCAACTTCTGTTGATTACTTAAAAACCCTCTGCTTGTCTTAAAGCAGAGTTGGAACAGACTGTGTTACTACACTCTCTGAGGTACTACTTGGACAATATTGTGCTGGCATTGAACAAATAAACAATGGCAAATAAATCAAGGAATCATTAAGTGTACAAAATTTTTTTTGATTAATCAAAGAAGCCACGTTTTCCTGATATAATAGCCAAACTGTGGTAACCGTTTAGATTCAGAATGCTAGTCACTCTGTGAAAGTCACCAACTCTGCCTCCAGCAAAAATTAAACCCAGACAATCACACTTCTTCCTCCATGTCTGACACTTGGTGTCACAAACCGAGGAACCATTTTTTCACCAACTCAACAGTGTATAGACTCACTGTGTGATGAACCAAAGATTTCAAATTTTGACTCATTGGTCCGTAAAACTTTCTTCCAGTCTGCAGTATTCCGCAGACGGTATTTCAAGGCCCTATTTTGTTCTTTAAGGGATGGCTTTCTTACTGCCACTTGCCCTGTCAAACCTGCAGTACAAAGTCTCCTTTTCACAGTAGAAACGGACACTTGCTTTTTTCAAGGACTATTAAGCTATGCTTGAAGCTATTGTTCTGAGAGGCACCTATCATGCAATCCGGAGACACTCAGAAACTTGTCTTCAGGTTGGTTTGTGACTTTGGGTGTGCCAGATCTCTTCCTGTCAGAGTTTCTTCCAGTTTCTGTAAATGAAAGGCCTCTACTTCAAAGGGTAATAATGCTCTGTCTCATTTAAATTGTTATTTGCCATTTTCTTGCTATTATCACTGGAATTTACAACCTTCTAAGGTGTACAGTGTGAATAAGTAACACAGTGTGTTCCAGTTCTGCTTTAAGACAGACAGAGGGTTTTTTATGTAATCAACAGAAGTTAGGACACCTGGGAAAAGTGTTTGCTTTAACTTACAAGACTTAATTTACTTAAATTGCTGTAGAATATATGTAGGTTGTAACCTATTAGTTGTTACCCGAAGAAGGCCCATTTTTCATATTCTGAAATTTCCTTTTTTTCATC